>NW_024347788.1:4639608-4783538 GCF_902729225.1 Pteropus medius | reverse complement strand
AAAGAAAGAAAGAAAGAAAGAAAGAAAGAAAGAAAGAAAGAAAGAAAGAAAGAAAGAAAGAAAGAAAGAAAGAAAGAAAGAAAGAAAGAAAGAAAGAAAGAAAGAAAGAAAGAGAAAGAAAGAAAGAAAGAAAGAAAAGAAAAATGAAACAAAGGGAAAAATGAAAGAAGAAAAATAAAGGAAAGAAAAAGAAAGAATAAAAACAGAAAGCAAAAAGTGAGGAAGAAACCAAAGAAAAGAGAAAGAAAAAAATGACCTTTCATTTGTTACATAATCATCAAACAAAGCTAAGAAGTGTTTACTCAATCCTAAGTAATGTTCTAGATAGGATAGTAGAGAATAGAGTAGGTATGGTGCCATATTTATGGATTACATTTCCTAGGCATCCATGAAGAAAAAAAAAATTCAGATAATGATATATGCCATGAAAGAAATTAAGACTATTGGAGGGAATGCGATTAACATGGCATGCATTAGATAGAGTGATAAAATTTTATTTTTAACTCAAAGACTTAATCTAGGAGCATGTGTCAGTGAAAGAAGGCCCTAGATTCCAGTGAAAAATCTGATATTTATTAGTTGTGAGGTATCTGCAAAAATAATACTGATATACTATATACATATTTTAATATTATAGAACATGTAATAAAATTTCACCATTAATAGTATTAGTAATAAACAAGCAGGCTTCTTATTCACTGATTTTTTTTTTTTTAGGTAAGCTAAAAATTGACATGACCATACTTTGTTTTTGCCTTTATGACTGGATTTTTTTTTCTATAAGTATCTTTTTTGTATATCATAGAATATTTTGGTCAAAGTCAAAATGTCTTTGATAAATGAGTTTCTGAAATGTCTCTGGATTATTGTTTTATAATACTTAGTATTTTATTTTACAGGTAAAGTACAAGAGTTGGCCTTGAGTGAACACTTTTAGTTTAGATATTTTCTTTTATATTTTCTCTCCTTCTTATTAAAAAAGAAAGAAAAAATAAGGAAAAGGGGAGATACATAATTGCATTTTTGCTAAGTTGGATTCTGGGCTATTCAGAAATTGTTTTCTGTAGCATATAATTCAGAACTTTCAAAATAAGGATTTTTATTTAATAATTCTAAAAGTATCTCTTATTAGTACATTTGAAAAAAAAATTATCTGCTGTCTAATGGTTACACATTTAACCAAGGCCTTGTAGCAAGCTAAGAGAAGATTCAGTCTCGACACGGCTTCTTCTTTTTGTATCCTAAGTTATTGGAGTTCTATTCTGCTCATCTTCAGGTGGTTCCCAGGGTAGTTGTTCTATAATTTGACCGGAAGAAGGGCCTCTTATTGTTACTTTTAATTTCTCAGATCACAAGATCATAAATGCATAAACCTCATAGTCTTATGTTCAGATACAGGGACCTATTTCTTATAAATTAAACACAATTTGAATTTACATTCTTTATAGTAAAGAAGATTACTAGAGAGAAAAAGTTTGCATGTTTAATTTTGGCTTTAATAACCTGATACTGTAGGTTAAAAACTGTGATGGTGATGTTATAATTTAAAAAAAAAAATCAAAGTTTAAATACAATGTATCTCATAGGAAATTCAAATCTAATTTACTCTCTCATATTACTGGCAAGGAGAATATAGTAAAAAAAATTAAAAATTATCTAATAATCACATGAATAGTTAAGTTAAAGTAAGATCTATAAGTTTATTTTTCCTTGTCAATGGTCTTTCTAACTACTCCATATTTCACAGATGTGATACTTGCATTACATACATCAGAATCATCTCTGGTGCTTATTGAAAATACAGATTTCTAGACTCCTAAATAGACATGCTGACTCTGAATCTGGGTGATGAGGGTTAGAAAGATGTGTTTTAAAAAGCTTTTTTTAGGACCTTATGTGTACTTGAAATGTATACAACCATTGAATTAATTAGTACCACGAATGAAATGTCTGGGATATTAGACTTATCTGTAATTGTAATTTATATACATGAAATAGTTAAGTACATGAACGATTGAATTTTCTTCATAATCCTTGTATAAACTTATTTTTACCTCACAATAATTTTCTTTAATCAATAATTAAGCTGCCATATTCTGTACAAATGCTGTGAATGAAATGTGTAGACACACATGCACGTGCACACACACATACACACACACACATCCTTCGATGATGTGCTTCTATGTAACTGTAAATATGAAGTTATAAATAGTGAATAATTAAATAAAGGAAAGTAATTGAGGATCATTTACTTAAAAGTTATACTGCTCCATTACATTCATTATATTTTGTTCTTTTAGCTTTATTTAATCAGGTTCTAAGAACTTCCTTTGGATCTTTAGGCCCAAAGTTTGAGTTTTAGTTCTCTCTAGTCTCTTCACACCTCCTCTCTAGGGCACTGGCCCTCAGCCTATTCTTTTTAAATCAACTTAAAGTTTCTTTGCTCTGAATTGCAAAATATTATATGTTTGCAGTTGGATAAATTAGCTTTCTTTTAATGATGAAAATGCAGCTAAAATTATTGAGAAGGAAGATATATCAGATAATATTTTAAAATAATATCCCAGTTTGCAAGAAGCAAGGCATGGCTCAGTGAAGTTAAATGATTATCTTCCTGATAGTTTTAATTGTAAAATCATGAGAAGAAGAAAAGGTATTGTCATGATGTGAGCTTAAACCAAGCAATGACAAAAGAAAAATCCAAGAGTTTGACAAGGAAAGCTGGGGTAAGTAACCACTGCAGCTGCATAGATTGGTTTTGAAAAGGGAGTTAAGAGCTAGTTCTGCATCTGGTCTGGTTGCTTAGTCTCTCTAAGTCAACTTTACATCCTGGGGTAATGTCATATAATTCGACAACTATTTATTGGGTGTATGTGTTAGATACTATCTTATTTGCTAGAGATGTATTAGAGGGGAAAAAAAAAAAGATAGATATAAAGTCTTTAGAAATTCTTGGCATATAGAAAGCACTCAGTAAATGATGTTAAATAGGATTATGCAAAATGACAAATAAAAATTAAATATACATAAATAATAAGAAAGGGCTCCCTGGAGGTGGTACACAGCTACCCAAAAATTACCAGTGTAAGGAAAGAGGGCAGAGACACAATGAGCTGAAATGGGGTTCTGAGATAGAGGTTTTTCTCACGGATGGACCCCCAACACTATGTGCAGGAGGACAATAAGGAGAGCCAGATGTAGCCCTTTTTAAAGGTTCTAATCAAAGGTACCATGTCCTAAAATTTACGTTTGTGTTTATGCGTGTCTGTATCAGGATGGGTAAAGGATGTGAGATGGAGCAAGATTTGGGAAGAGGTTGCAGTTGTGAAAGGAAACTAGGATAAGGCAAGGTAACTAGTCAGTGAGCGAGCAGAGATCGGGGCAGACAGCAAAATCTGAAAGAGCAACTCACATTGACAGATGGGTGGACTGTGACTCCAGGGACACGCAGGAGCCCAAGGGTTATCCCTGAGATCTTTGATCCTGATCTTAGTTTTGATTGGCAGGGGTTGGAGAAGGTCATTGAGAGGATCTGCTGGTCGGTTGACCCAAGAGCTGGACCTGGACAACTGGAGATGTCTCACCTCCTCTCCTGTCCTTTATCTTGTGGAACTCAAGACTAGCTTCGGGAGTAGGTTCCCTTGCTTATTAAACCTGACCTGATCCATTTTGGACTGGCCCGTCTCTTTCTTCAGTCTTTCTTTGTTCTACATGTACTAGGGCAAGATTCAGATTTAACCCCTAGAGAACAACTGAATTTAGCATATCCAACAATTGGCAAACCAGCCAGGAAACTGAAGAAGTGCGTTTGGGAAAGAGGCATCTGTGGGGAAATCCCAGGTTGGCCGTCGAGCTCTGGGTGGGGAGGGGTGGTCCGTATCTTAGCTGCTTGTGGACTGCTGTGTGAGAATGGGGGCACCCTCCAAACACCAGCTGCTTTCATGTGTTTGAGGAACTGCACAGAACACACTGCAGCAAAGAAGAGAAGCGAATGGTGGCTTCAGTGTGTTGCCTTTACTGGTGGACTGGACGCGGATGCCCAACTAGAGACTTAAGTTCATGTTAGAAATTGAAAGAAAAACTGCGGTTAGAGGACATGTGGTTGTTCACCACTCTGCTAGCCAGTCGAGACTTTAGCGCATCCTTTTGCACAGTCAGGGGGCTGCAAACTGAAACAGATTAAGATCCAGAAACTGTGACAAAGCTTGATTGTGGCCACTGGAGACAAGCCTAGTATATAAGTTCCCTCGTTTATTAACCGTGCCACCTACCAATCTGGAGCGTTCTGTCTTTTTCCTTGGGCTCTCTTTGCCCTCCATTTATGGGCATCAGTTTCAGATTTTTACTTAGGGAACTCCTCAGTTTTCAAACCAACGGCAGGACATCTTAATCCAAACTCTGGAGAGCTGAGGGGCTGGAATTGTGCATGAGCTTCCATCGTAAGAGGTGCTGCCAGGACTGAGATAGATTTGGATCAGGGTGATTCCTTGGTAGACTCAATTCAAGGCATTACGAAGAATACAAGCGATTCTATAAATTTGTTAGTTTCTTATTTAAGTATTCAATTATTACCTATTTATTGATACGCTATGATCTTTCTCCGTAATAACTGATTTTCTCTTATCCCATTTGTAAAAGAGATTGGGATAATTGACAGAAGGGACCATAGGGGTCCTTACACTATTTTAGAAAACTTTATTTCCTGATAGATGCCATGTCCTGGGGGAGAGCAGGGTGATTACAGAAGTATGAATGTGATCACTAATTCTTTTCCTCATCAGTTAGTGATTAATGTGGCTTCACCCTTTACAGCAAAATACTCAATTTAATAATCACAAATATTCAGCTAATATTAAAAAGAAGTTTTGGTTAATTTACAAGAGAAAAGACATTATTTTATAGAAATAGGCAGAATTTAACAGAAGTGGGTATACAGGCTTATGCATTACTTGAACAAGGTTCAAACCAAGAAAAGATGCAAGCACAATTTAAGAGGTTAATTTGCATTATCTCTTTGTTTTTCTAGGCATCCTTCCATCTTCACATTCTTCCAAATCCACATTAAACCAAGTTCTCATATAACGCCTTGAAATTCAAAAATAGCATTTATGTATCTGCTTTCTAGAAAATCCATCATAGCAGAGATTCTGTCTTTTTTTTTTTCTTTCTTTGTTCCTTGGTGCATAGACAAGCTCCTTGAAACTGAAAAGGGGCTCAGTGAATATTTGTTAATTGTCTAAAGAATATCAGTTCAACTTAGTCAAAAATAGATTTTTTTTTCAGATTGCCATTTGCTTATTTAATTTGTATTTCTTCCCTTTTGAGAGGGAGGTTGGAAAGAAGAAGAGAGAAATGAAAGGATATAGGTAACTATTTCTTTCTGTCTGGAGGTTCTGAATCAAATTGAATCTCACATCCCTTTGCTAGGAATGTTTCTTGTCCCGTCCTCCACCTGAACACAAAATTCTGCTAATAACTCCATGTTTGGGTGTAGCCTCTAGGTTAAGCCTGGTCCCATCGATGTGGTGCATTTTCATATTGTGAGGATTTCCTCTCTTCCTGGAATTTCCTACCCTTGTTTGCCAAACACCATATAGATAGATATTTTATAAAACTTTCCCTAGTCTTAAAGTTTCCATTAGAGCTGATAACCTTTTCAAATCTAAATATCAAAGAACATTTCATCTGTGGGAAAGGAATTTTTCACATGCATTTACACACTCTAAACATATAAACTTAAGCTGAGGTATAATAATTATGCTCACTTTATCACTCCGTGTTTTACTATTCTGAGCTGTATGCACATTTGCCTGAGGGTGTACATAGATGATAGGTATAAAAACATAAATAAAGTGAGTGATGATAACAAAGCATAAACGAAGAAGCATTTAATGGAATATTTTGCACTTGGTGTCCTAATTCTAACACTCTATTTAAAAAACAATCAGGTGACAATCGCGGGATTTGGATTTGAGGTAGAAAGATATTTAACTGGCAGAAAATTCCAGAAGTAATTGTGTGGGCTGCTTAGAACTGCCATCGGGGTCCCCTTCCTGATTAGGCTGCTGATGGGAAGTCTCAGATACCTTACTTTCTCCTGCAGGCCGTTTTCTTTAATTCCCTGTCAGATCAGAGGAATTCATATGATTTGATCCACTTTTGAATATGAATAATACTCCTTACAATCTTTAGTGAGAATCATATTGTCAGACCTCTCTATGAAAAAAAAAGAGACAGACTTTTTTTCTTTTTGTCTAATGAGATCTAATTCTTTGAACTCACTTTCTCACTGAATTCTTGACTGTGGTTGATATAATCATCACAGATCTTTTTTGAGCATTTGAAAAGTGTGAATGAAATTTAAAATCTTATTTGTATGTTGCTTTATATGTCTCTGAAAAAGCTCTAATTATGAAAGCTAATAATCTACATTAGAAAACAAAAATACATATGTGAAAATAATCATAAGTTTAATTGAAAAATATCTATTTGTTGCTGTGTAAGAACTATTTTTAATTCCATTTAAGTGAAAACCTATAACTCTTAAAATGTCTGAAACCTGAAAATCACATTGGAAAGGAACTAAATAATTGTGCTAAAGGCTGAGAAGGAACTAGTTAATTTGATAATTTTGAAGTTTAATATTGGCATGTCATATGATCTGTTGTCAAGATGGAATGTTGGTCTTTATCTGCTGATACTGTCATTATTAGAGCATTGTTTTAAAGAGCAGTGGTGGTGCCTAAAGCTGAGTGCCCACACCCAATTTTTAAACCCAAGTGATTGGCAGTGGGGAGCCTATTCACTCTCAGATGGGAATACCATGTTAAATAAAACCATATAATGCTTACAATCCTTCTCTCCCTAGTTTGATACTTAAGGACTGTGAATTCTAACTGAGATCCTTATTAACCTCAGAACTCAGAACTGCTTGAGGATTCTGGTTATGTCACCGCCATGCAATCTCAATAAGGAGTTATGATATTTCAACTTAAAATTTACTTTAAAGGGGTACATGATAACAAAATTAAGAGAAAGCTGTTAAATACTAAAAGTATTGAAGCAATCTTTCAAATGTGATTTTCCTTTTGATCATCTAGCCAGATGATTCCTGTAACCATTGAATGTAAATGTTTAATCCTAAAGGTATCAAAACAGCAGTGATTCATTAAGAACTTTGTATGCATTTTCTCACTGAATGATTGAATAGTGATAACTATAATAGTTATACACATATGATTTCACACAGCATTTCTACTGCAGTATTCAATGTAATAAAAAGATATTAAGTTCTAGGGGAAAAGGATTAGTAAAATAAATTCCCAAATTTTAAAGAGTAAACAACTTAACCTGAGAGATATATGTATAAATATACAAACATGATACAATTTGGTACCTGTCACGATAATGCTATGAGAGCGTAGGGGGAGAGCGAGCTTCATTATTTCTGGAGAATATTATTTAGTTTATGTGATCCTTGTGCTAAGATGATAGATATTCCCTACATTTTATCCAGAGTTTTTTCCTCCATAACATTCTCTCTTTCCCTCATGGCTTTAAGTCATGTTTAAGTCTCTCCCCTGCTAAAACACACACATACGTACACCCAGTATTAACTGACACTCATATTCTCGCTCAGCTACTTCGCATCTCTCATCTTTCATACCCACTTACTCTTCTTTTTATTTCTAACTACACTTTCTCTTTTGGAAAGCAAAAGTCCTCCAAAAAAAAAAAAAAAAAAAAAAAAAAAGGAAGCTCGGTCTCTGGGTTAAATAAAAAAGGAACTTATTGTAATGCCAATCTAATAAAGTCAAATAAATTGAAAATAACCTGCTTGTTTTCAGCACATAACTTTCTGCTCCTGCTCACTGACATATAGACACATACATGTAGAATACTCTAAAATTTTAACAACATTGATCATTTGAAACATGTCAATAAGAATCATCTGTATAATCGTCTATGAAGCTGTCAATGACCTTGTGTTACTCTTAAATTCAGTTTCTTCAGGTCCAAGTTGCTTACGATGTCCTAGAAGACCATGCTGTTCTGGCCCTGCCTGCCTCCCAGGCCACAAGAGGAAAGAAGGAAACATGGGTTGAGTTCCATGGTTGGTATGTGGAGCCAGAACCATCTCTGTGTGGCAGCCATTTCTAACCCTCTATGATGGTACAAAGAGTCATTTCAGAAACAAAGTTAGAAAACAAATGGCAAAAAGAGAAATTAACTTTACAAATTGGGAATTTCAAGAACTCTATGTATCCTTCAATAAAATATGCTGTTTTGACATGCCGATGAACTTGTAATAGAAATGTTCTTGATTCATTGAGCGTGGCTCAAGGACAGTGATAGCATCAGTGAGACGGTGCCTAACTCCTATTAAGGAGACGTCAATCTCTAACGTAATAAACATTCAATAACTGTTTGTTGAAAATGAATAACCAATTCCATTAATAAAAAGTAATTGGTACCTTCGAAATAAATACTGTTAATGTAGGTGATCACAAAAGTAGAGTTAGCATCAATAAGTTAGTACTTCAATGTACTTCACTGGGCAAGAATCATTTTTGGATTTTGTCATTTTTGAATCTCTTAGAAAGAATTATTATAGGTTCTTTTGGGATTCACCACTAAGTAAAGAATTCTGATGAGATTATTTTAAAAATTACAGCAAATTATCAAAATTAGAATAGGTACTTTACAAAATTATTGATAAAGTTTAGTAATTTGCTTTTCAGATTTTTAAATAAATATCCTTACTAGAAGGTCACTTTGAAAGCAAAGAGTTATTATAAGTTAAGCATATTTAGCTTGGTGGGTTTCTTTTGTGAGCTTTCTTTGATATAATATCATTTTGGTGTGAGATTTTAAATAAAAGCTGGGATTAAGGATGTCATCATATATGCAAAGATACCATCAGAACAATTGTCCCACAGGTAAGATTGACAAGTGAAATGAAGAGTGAATAAATGGCAGTTTTTCATTTGAACCTGTCTCCTTTTCTCAAACTGTTGCATTGAGAGTAAGGTCAATGTTTTTTAAGAGGAGACATATGTTCCATGAATTTTGTTCACTATTGAAATAATTGTGAAATCCAGTAACAAAAATAGAAGATCCTGCTGGGTGAATACATATGATTCTGGTTTGAGCAGGTCATAAAAAGAATGGAACAAGATAAACCAGGCATCTAAGAAAAATGGACTCAGAAATTAGAGTGATTGGTTTGCTAATGGCAGTGTGAAAGATTATTTTGTTTGTTTAGCTCAGAAAATATCTATGTGATATATCAGAATATCCTTCGATTCATTATAATAGGAAATTATAATTTTTCAATTATCATAAAAGTATATCCTAACTTTTACTTTTTAAATAAGTATATTTTAAAATCCTATGTTGTTAAAATTCAATCTCATTATACTTTATCCTTTAAATCAATAATTCATTCATTTACAGTTCACGTTTTACTTATTATTCATTTTTGAAAAATAGTTATGTTGAGATATGTAGGAACCATATATTTACTCTACAGTACACTTCATAGGATATTCTTCACATGTGTGTGCCTTCCTATTCCAGAACAACCTTGTGAACTTGAGCATCATTTTGTAGGAAGGAAAACTGAATGGCATAATAAGTAATAAGAAAATGAACTAAGTATAGAATTGAGATCTTCTGGCTTTGCCAGTGGTCATGGATATTTAAATATAGCAAGTGGGAAGGGGTCCTTTATATACATGACCCTGATGGTCAGTAAATTAGAGTTAATTTATAGTTTTGCCATAAATGATCTGTAAGCCCATTTAAATAGGCTAATTAACCTCTTTAGACAGTGGATTTCTCACTTGTAAAATAATCAAATCGGTTTAAACATTAGTTCTCCTTCCTACTATCTCTAAAATTATTCTGTGTGGCTGGGACTCTACCATCCTTATTCACATCTGCTGGGTCTGAGGACTTTCAACATAGCCTCACATATCCCTACTTAAGCTCGGAACCAATTCAACCAAGTAGGATCAATGAAAAACAAAACATTGTCTTTCTTATTCATAAAACTAATATTGGAGAATGTGTTTCATATTTGTGGGAAAATGGACCCCAGTGAACACCCCAAGATAAGATAGATTTACCTACAAATAACTGCATTGAATCAAGACAGGCATTCCCCATTTCAGAAGTGGAAACATGTGCCATGGAGGACACGCGAAATATGTCTTTCTCTTCAAGGGCCAGTTTCCGAGGGGGGACGGGGGAGGAATAAGTGTTAAAGCCATACATGATTGGAAACTGACTTTTTCACAATTAGCAATTGATAACTCCCTCCCTATCTAATGGAAAGAAGTCACATGTAAGAGAAAAGCTAGAGATCCTATGTCAACTTATGTTCCTCCTCTTTAAAGAGTGAAGACCTGTTTCTCTCTTAATATTTTGCTTATATTGGACCTACTATTATACATATAACACAAACCTAAATGATCTCATATTCAAATTCCCAGAAGAGAGAATAAAAACCACTGAGTTTATAAAAAATCTGACTATCTGGTCTTGCTTAATCAATTTACTTCTTATAATTTGGCTGTTTTTCTATAACAATTTCAGTTAAATGCTGCAATAGTCAAGGATTCTCTTCTTTGCTTTGAAGTGCATTTTTTTGTTGTTGTTCACTATAATTAGCTAAATTATCTACATTCACTGAAAAGAGTCAATTTTACTACTTTTATCGTGTTCAAATTCTTCATGTGTACTTACCAGATTTTAAAGGTTTACTAAATTTACAAGATTTTTATAGATTTTAAAAATAGATTTTAATATGTTGTATAGAGTTTTCTTTCCATGTATGTTAAATCCTCTATTTTTGCATATGGAGATATAGGTTTAAAAGAAATATACGTATATATGTACATAAGTATATATTTGTATATATATATATATACACATATATATATGTATATATATATTCTATATCCCTGATCAATTCTGATGCCTCTCTAAGCTGTAGAAGGCATTTCATATCTTATTCATAGCATATTATTAATTGGTCCTTTCATAGATCAAAATCTAAGAACTAGGTCATCGCTTCTTACTCAGCACTTTACACTTTACAATGCAAAGCTTGGAAATGAGATAATATCTGCACATTTTTTGTTCTCTGACATTGACCTTTAAAATCTCATAGTGTTTTTGCTCATATGAGACAACAGAAAGTAGTTCTCTCCAGACATTTCCATAGTTACTAAAATAAAATTAAAATGTATATGAAAGGTGGAGTAAACAAAGGAACGAAGATTAAGAAGACCAAGAAAATCACTAGGGATTTTAGAAAATTATATTTCTATAAACATATTTTCAATTCGAGGATGGAGAATGAAAAATATTATGAATCACAAAGAAATAAATAATTTGCTAAAGAATATAAATATTTTTTTCTAATAAAGATATTTGCTGAGCACACATAATTTGTTAATTGGTGTTCCAGGCACTGGGTTTAATATGTATAAAATATGGTTTCTTACTTCAAGGTAAAGGAAACAGACACTTAATATAACAATTTAATACAAAAACAAATTTCTAACAGAGAAATATTCAGAATGCTATTGGATATTGACTCAGGGGCAAGATACCTATTCTACCTAATGTGCTGAGGTAAGAAAATGAGGGAGAAATTTAGCAATGACTTGCCAGAGTAGATAACTTAAAATGAAACTCAAAGAAACCTTAAGAATGTTGTCTAGACTAATGGGCTACAAGGAGGTTAGTTTATTTATATTCTATAATGTATCACCAACGGTACAGCACAACTAAATAGAGGTTTTTATTTTGTTTTGTTTTTAACATCAGGCAGTAAAAGGAAATAAGATCTATCTAATGAGCACTGGGTTTAACAAAAGGAAAACTGAACATAAAACATTAATGGTCATTTGTGCTCCGATTCCCCCAAGCTGTTGAGTCATTCTATTTTATTATAGTATGACAAGTAATAGATTTGACATTAATGATCATTCTTGGAAGTATGGGATGATGTGGGTTTAAAATCAGATATTTTCTCTGAGGAAAAAAAAAAGTTTTCCCTTTTAAATTTTGGTCTTTATTGCGTTTAGAGGTTTAGAGTTAATTTTCTTAAGTAGGAGGTTGATGTCCCCTCCCCACCTTGTGCAAATATCTGGATGTTCCAGTATCATTTCCTGAAAAAGATTTCTCTTTTCTAATTGAATTTCTTTAGTACTCTCCTTGAAAATCATCTGAAAATATATAATTGGTTCTTTTTTCAGAGTCTATTTTGTTCCTTTTGCCAATACCATGTTTTCCTGATTAGTGTAGTTTTGTAATACTACACTAATTTGAAATCAAATTATATATATCCTCTCAACCTTGTTTTCCTTCCCAATTCCTTTGTCTGTTTCTAGGTTCTTTACGTTCTATTAGAAATTTATAATTAACTTGTCTATTTCTTCACTGAAAAAATGTCTGCCCTGTCTACGGCCGTGCCACCCTGAACAAGCCGGATCCCATTTGACCTCGGAAGCTCAGCAGAGTCAAGCCTGGTTAGTATTTGAATGGGAGACCACCTACAAAACCAGGCGCTGCAGGCATAAAACATAAAAAATAAAGGATTGTAAGCTGACAGGTCCTTGAAATATGTGAGGTCAACCAAGGGTTACCTTGCCTAAAAAAAAAAAAAGTCTACTCTACCTTGTATTGTGATTAAATACAATCCAGAGATAAATTTGGGGAGAATAACCCAAATAACCACATTAAGTCTCCAATTTGTTAAATATGGTATGCCCCTCCATATTTCGATTTTCCATAGTTTTTCTTAATACTATTTGTAGTTTTAGTGCAGAGGACTCCACATCTTTTCTAAATAACTCCAAGGAATTTTTTCTGGAAATTTCATATTTCAAATATTTTATTTTTACAAACTTACACTGCTTTATATTACAGACACATGCTACTTTATCAATTATATAATAATGCAAACTCCAATTAAAAATCCTGAAACCGTATTAAAAATCCTGAAACTGTATTAAAATATTTGGGCATAAATGCAATACAATAGAGTTTTTAAGAATCTGTAAGTTGACCACAAATGAATCATGACAAGATATTGTTGAAACAAATGCATCTAATAATAAGATTCTGTAATTAACAGTTCTTAACAAGATTAATCTATAAAAATCAATTATTTTTCTCATCTGAAAAAGGCATTAAAATAAATATAACTCAATAGTAAAAGAAATATTTTATAATTTTCTTTTAAAGTGTTAAACTATTTAATGATATTTCACTTGCTTCTGTTGGTTTCCATTTAGAGTGTTTAAGGAGTTTTAAACTGGATCTATTTGCCTTTCTAAGCTTCCAAACTTTATGGAAAGCAGTTGTCATTTTAAAATCAATTATTATGCTTTCTATGGCTCACATATACTTGTTTGTTATTTTCTCAGTTAAATTTAGAAGTACCCACTCTCAAGACCATTTGAATCAAAAGCACTAACTTTTTCTTTTGGCTTCCGTTATTTTTTCCTTTTTCTTTCAGACAAGCAATCAGAACGCATTAAGTTATAAGAGGGGAAGTTTTACATTCGCACATGGTTCATTAAATAGCTAACATTTTAGGTTTATGTATAAAACAGAAGGTTTTTGAAATAATTTAATTCCATAGACTAGATAAAATTTATATGGCATAATAACCGTAAAGCGATTTTATACACAGAGATTACAACATACACACACACACGTACATATACACACACATCACCACCACAACCATCACTATCACCACTATTTTTAAATGTGAATGCAGCTTAGTATTCTAGATATTTAATCATTTCAAAGAATGAGGTTACCCAAATTTGGGGGTTAATTCTGCTTATCTTGGAATGCAGGTTCTGAAGAAAAGAAATAAGCTAAATTTAGCAGTCTGCTACTACTTTTTTTTTCTCCCAGCCAGACTATGGACTTTGCTCTACATGTTCAGCCATTTTGTCTTGTATATTACATCTACAATTTATGTGGTTCTGTGAACCTTTTTCTGATGATTTTTAATTATTTTTAAAGCCATCTTTAAAACTAGCTTAAAAAATATGTGTTATTTGATGGCATTTTTTGATCTGCTTTAGTATTATGCCCGTTAAAGGAACATACAATTTAGCATTTGGCACAGGTGTTGATCAGGCATCTGACAAATTGCTCCTGTTAAATTTTAATGTATTCATTACATGATTTGTGGCTGGTGAAGATTCCTTAGACTAGAGGTATTCCCTTTGTAACTGCCATTTCTGTCTGTTTGTTCGTTGGTATTTGCCTCGGTCTAATTCATAAAACTTATAGATAGGTTGCCTTATATCAAGTGTCAAAATCATTTTGAACTATCCCCTAAGCCAAATATAGTAGTTATGACCAAACTAAACTATCTAGCAAATACTTTGAATTTTCAGTATCCTTAATGCATTAACATTTGTAGTCTACAAATCAATAAAGTGCATTGTATTTTATAATTTGTGAAACATATGCCTGGGTGATTTGTAGAAAATATAAAAATGACTTTTGACTATATAAAAAAAATCTCATGAGAAAAGAAAAATTGCTTATTCAATACATATTTTTCAGACATTAGGTAAATACGAAAATGGTCTACATTTTTTTCTCATCAGATTGGCAATTTTCTCATCCAATTTTAATGGAAACTTAATTTTATATAAAGATTTTAGGATTGAAATTTTTTAATATGTATGAGGAAACTGGAAGGTTTTATTATTCTCAATCATTTACCCCCCCTTCTTCTAAATATATACTAAATAAATAATCAAGTTGAAGCAAAAGACTTATGTACATATAGTGTTTTGCAATGTTATTTTAAATAACAAAATATCAGAAACGGCTATCACATCTAGAACACTGGGTCTAGAAATGCCTGTTCTTTTACATGCCTCGCCCAAGATATCTGCTTTATCTCTCTCATGAACCATGCCCAAGGAGGCATAAAAATATCTGGCTTTAATCTAGTTGTTCAAAAAGGTCACAGTTATAAAACACTGTACATATCTAACAGGTACTATTTAATAGTCAGAAAAAATATGGTACAATGTTTTAAATAGTAATAAAGACAAATACTTAAGTATTGGAAAGCAAATAGAAATCAATTCAAAACTATAAATTTAGTGAAATGATTATATTTGGAGAAGTGTCTGATAACTAGATAAATAAATAAAATACAGTTAAACCTGTCATAAACTTATCATTATGTGATGTGTTTATTCATCACTGTTGGAATTATAGGTGATTTTCATTTTTTTATACAGCTTATGTGTATAAATTGTCTCTATTATATGTATATATTTGAAAATCAGAAATTTAACATATATTAGATTAAATCAAACTAAATACAAAACTGCTTGCACAACTCTGCCATTTTTATAGCCAGTTCTTCTAAAGTTATTTGATCTTTCTACCTGTCAGTAATTGTCCTGACCAATGTGGCTGGTATTAAAATGAACTTTTTGCCAAAACATGATTTCGATTCCGTTCTTTCGATTCTTAAAGGCCTACATAGAATAAATATTCTATTTTATTAATTATCTGTTTTATTTTTTTCATCATGAATGTTTTAGGAATGGATTTGTAATATGATTTATTTGTAGAAAGAATAAGCCTTAGAAAGACATAATATTGCAATGGTACTACACCTGTAATTTTTTTTTTTAAATCTGAGAACTACAATTAATCGGATAGTATCTATCCTATAGAGATATTTTTGTACAAAAATACCTAAACTTGTTCTTAATTAGATGTTATAAATATAACAAGAGATTTTCTGTAGATAATACAACCCCTATTTCATAACAAAGAGTACATATATTTTTAACCTATTTGCTGGTACAGCCTACCTAAATCAGGAGTCACCAAACTATGGCCTATAGGCCATATTTAGCCTGTCACTTGTTTCTGCACAGCCTAAGAGATAAAAATGGCTTTTATATTTTTAAATACTTGAAAAATAAATCAAAAGAAGAATATCATCTTGTGACATATAAGAATTATATTAAATTCAAATGTCAGTATCCATAATAAAGTTTTATTGGCATACAGCCACACTCAGTATGTGCATATTATCTATGACAGCTTCCTCTTACAACTGCAGAGCTTAGTAGTTAATACAAAGATCTTATGTCCTGAAATGCTGAAAATATTCACCATCTGATCCCTTATAAGTAGAGGTTGTTGACCTCTGCACTAAACTGTATTGCTTGTGTAAAACATTCTGACTCTGTAAGAATGGCATGATGATTCTGGCTATGGAGTATACTTGATGTCTCACTTTGCCTTTTTTGTTTGTTTGTTTGTTTTTAATATTTTTTAATTTAATTTAATTTTTTTATTTTTCAATTACAGATGACATTTAACATTATTATATACTAGTTTCAGGTGTACAGTATAGGGATTAGACATTTATATAATTTACAAAGTAATGCCCTCATGTCTAGTACTCACTTGACACTATACAAAATTATTAACTATATTCCCTATGCTGTACTTTACATTCTTTGACTAATTTGTAACAACCAATTTGTACTTCTTAATTCCTTCTCCATTTTCCCCCAGGACCGCATCCCACTCCGACCTGGCAACCATCAGTTTATTCTCTGTATCTATGAGTTTATTTCTGATTTGTTTGTTCATTGATTTTGTCCTTTTGATTTCATATATAAGTGAAATCATATGAGATTTGTTTTTCTCTGTTTGATTTATTTCACTTAGCATAACACCTTCTAGGTCTATCCCTGTTGTCACAAATGGTAAGATTTCATCTTTTCTTTTATGGCTGAGTAATATTCCATTGTATATATGTACTACCACCTCTTCTTTATCAAATCATCTATAGATGGGCACTTAGGTTGTTTCCATATCCTAGCCATTGTAAATAGTGCTGCAGTGAACATAGGGGTACACGTGTTTTTAGTGTTTTATTTTTTTTGAATTAGTTTTTTGGATTCCTTTGGATAAATATCCAGAGGTGGCATTGCTAGGTCATAAGATAACTTTATTTCTAATTTTTTGAGGAATTTCCATGGTGTTTTCCATAGTGGCTGCACCAATCTGCAATCCCACCAGCAGTGCACAAGGGTTCCCTTTTCTTCACATCCTTGCCAACACTTGTTTTTTTGTTGATTTATTTATGATAGCCATTCTGACAAGTGTGAGGTGATATCTCATTGGTGATTAGCAACATTGAGCACCTTTTCACATGTCTATTGGCCATCTGTATGTCCTCTTTGGAGAAATGTCTATTCTGGTC
The DNA here is from genome assembly GCF_902729225.1 of Pteropus medius. Classification (NCBI taxonomy): domain Eukaryota; kingdom Metazoa; phylum Chordata; class Mammalia; order Chiroptera; family Pteropodidae; genus Pteropus; species Pteropus medius. Next base: position 4,766,242 of record NW_024347788.1, on the reverse strand, counting down.
CTCTGCCCATTTTTAACTGTGTGTGTGTGTGTGTGTGTGTGTGTGTGTGTGTGTGTGTGTGTGTGTGTGTGTGTTGAGTTACATGTTTTTTTTTTAATGAATTTTGGATATTAGCCCCTTATCAAATGTATCACTGGCAAGTGTCTTTTCTCACTCAGAAGTTTGACTTTTCGTTTTGTCAGTGGTTTCTTTTCCTATAAAAGTGTTTTAATTTGATGTAGTCCCATTTGTTTATTTTTTCTTTTGTTTTTCTTGCCCAAGGAAACATATCAAAAAAAAAATATTGCTAAGAGCAATGTCACAGAGTTTTCTGTTTATGTTTTCTTTTAGGAGTCTTGTGGTTTCTGGTCTTATATTTAAGTTAGTAATCCATTTCAAGTTTATTCTTGTATATGATGTACAAAGATGGTCTAGTTTCCTTTTTTGCAGATCATCTCTCCAATTTTCTCAACATCGTTTTTTAATAGATTGTCTTTAATTCATTGTATATTCTTACTTTCTTTGTTATAGATTAATTGAGCACATAAGTGTGGGGTTTTTTTTCTGGGCTCTCTCTTCTATTTCATTGCTGAGTGTGTCTGTTTTTATGCCTGTACCATACTATTTTGATTACTATAGCCTTGTAGTATAATTTGATATCAAGTAGCATGATACCTCCAACTTGTTCTTTTTCAAGATGCTGTGGCTATTTGGAGTCTTTTGTGGTTCCATATAAACTTTAGAATATTTGTTCTAGTTCTGTGAAAAATGCCATTGGTATTTTGATAGCGACTGCATTGAATCTATAGATTGCTTTGAGTAGTATGGAAATTTTAACAATGTTAATTCTTTCCACTCATAAACACAATATATGTTTCCATTTATTTGTATCTTCAATTTATTTTTTCAATGTCTTTTAAATTTCCGGGTACAGATCTTTTATCTCTTAGTTAAACTTATTCCTAGGTATTTTTTTTTCTGATGTGATTGTAAGTGGAATTGTTTTCTTGATTCCTCTTTCTGATAAATTGTTATTGGTGTATAAAAAAGCAACCAATTTCTGAATATTAATTTTGTAACCAGTTACTTTGTTTAATTTGTTTGTAAGTTCTAGTAATTTTTTTGGTGAAATCATTAGGATTCTCTGTGTATAGTATCATGTCATCTGCAAATAATGGCAATTTAAATGTTTTTTTAATTTGGATGTTTTTATTTATTTTTCTTATCTGATTGCTGTAGCTAGGAAAACTCTTTTAGCTTTCTCCATTGAGTATGATGTTAGCAGTGTGTTTGTCATATATGGATTTAGTATGTTGAGGCATACTTCTTCTATTCCCACTTTTCTGAGAGATTTTATCATAAGCACATGTTGGATTTTATCAAATGCTTTTTCTGCACCTATTAATAGAATCATATAATTTTTATCCTTAATTTTGTTTATGCAGTGTATCACATTAATTGTTTTGCAGATATTGAAACCAACATTGCATCCTGGGAATAAATCTCACTCGATCATGGTGTAGGATCTTTTTATGTATTGCTGAATTTGATTTGACCTATAATTTTCTTTTTTTTTTTTTGTAATATCTTTGTCTAATTTTGGAATCAGGGTAATGTTTACCTCATAAAATGAGCCAGGAGCTTTTCTTACTCTTGAATGTTTTTGTAATAGTTTGGGAAGAATAGGTGTTAATTCTTCTTTGAATGTTCATTAAAATTCCCCTACGAACCATCTGGTCCAGCACATTGTTTGTCGGAAGTTTTTTGATTATTGATTCGATTTTGTTAGTAGTAATCAGTCTGTTCAGATTTATTTTGATTTTTCTTGATTCACTCTTGGAAGATTGCATGTTTCTAGTAATTTACCCATTTCTTCCAGGTTGTCCAATTTGTTGGCATATAATTGTTCATAGTATTTTGTTATAATCCTTTTATTTTTGTAGTGTCAGTGTTCCCATCTCTTTTTTCATTTCTGAGTTTATTTATTTGGGTCCTCTCATTTTTTTTATTGATGAGCCTGGTTAAACTTTACTAATTTTGTTGACATTTTTAAAACAGCAGCTCTTGGTTTCATTAATCTTTTGTATTGTTTTTTTAGACTCTATTTTTTTCTCGCTCTGATCTTTATTCCTTTTTCACTCTACGCACTTTAGTATTTGTTCGCTGTTCTTTTTCTAGTTCTTTTAGGTGTAAGGTTAGATTATTTATTTAAGATTTTTTTTTGTTTCTTGACATAGGCCAGTATTGCTATAAATTTTCCTCTTAGGTCTGCTTTTGCTCTGCCCCATAGATTTTAGGTCATTTTGTTTTCATTTCTCATTTGTCTCAAAGCACCTTTTGATTTCTTCTTTATTCTCATTGTTAACTCATTCATTGTTTAATGGAATGCTATTTAGGCTTCATGTGTTCTTGTGCTTTTCAGTTATTTTATGTATTTGAATCCTAGTTTTGTATCATGTGGTCAAAGAAGATACTTGATATGATTTTAATCTTAAATATATTGAGACATTGTTTGTGACTTCACATGTGTTCTATCCTGGAAAATGTTTTATGTGCATTTGAAAAATATGTCTCTTAAACTATCCTCATTTTTTAAAATTTGTTTTCTCTTTGCTGTTCGGATAGAATATTTTCTGTTACCATATCTTCCAAATTGCTGATTTGATCCTCTGCTTTATATAATCTGTTGTTGATTCCTTCTAGTGTGTTCTTCACTTCAAATATTATATTATTTATTTCTGACTGGTTCCTTTTGATGATTTCTATGCCCTTTTTTTATGCTTATTATCTCTTTGTTGAAGTTCTTGAGTTCATCTATTTTTTCCCTAAGTTTCTTTAACATCCTTGTAACTGATGTTTTGAATTCTGTTATCTAGTAAGTAGTTTGTTTCCATTTTGTTTAGTTCTTTTTCTAAAGTTTTCTCCTGTTCTTTCATTTGAAACATTTTTTCATTGCCTCATTTTGGCTGCCTCTCTCTATGTATAAGGTAGATTTGCTACATGTGGGGCCCCGTGGTGCGATCTCCTGATCCAGGTGCTACAGTAGTGTCTCTTGTGTGGGTTGTGTGTGCCCTTCTATTTTAGTTGAGCCTTGATTGCTATTGGCATTTAAGGAGTGTGATTAACCCTCAGGCTGCCTGGCTGTGAAGACTGGCTATGGCCACAGTGTAAGATCTGCTATGTGGAGGCCAGTCTCACAGAGCAGGATTTGCCCCAGCAGGCTTTGGTGCCTGCTGAGACCACCATTTGAGTGTACCATTTGTGGAGCTAATCGGGTGGTGCTTGGTAGTGGTCTGAAGCTGGCCACCATGTATGCTGATTGTGGGGCCTCTAAGGAAGGGCTCCAGTGCAAGCCAAGTTCAGCCACTGCCTTGACTGGTCCAGGGTTCCCTGCTAGAAACTACCAAATGATTCACAGTTGGCAGCTACCCGTGATTGGCCTGGAGGCAGATGGGAGGGGCCATCCTATGAACTAAGGCTGGCTGCCACCAGTACTGGGCTTGGTGTTACTCAGCAAAAAGTACAGGGTACACCAAGGCTAGCCAACACTTGCTTGAGCCTGCAGACCTTTGATAATTTTTAAGAAAGACTGAAGAGTGAGGTGAGTCAGCTGTTTGCCACCAGGAGAGCTTTCAGCGCTGCATGGGTCCAGGCCGGCTGCCCAAAGCTGAAAGAGCCTCTGGTGCTGTGGGAGTTGGGTGGGGCAGGGTCTCAGGGAGACATCAGGGTAGGGTGAGTGGTGTTCATCTGGCCAGTGCAGATTCAGATTTAGCTAAGGAGGGGAGTGGGAGGGAGCGCTCAATGCAGGAAAGATAGTGCCCACCTGCTGGCTGTGGGAGAGGAGGGCTCAACTCAGTGACAGTGGCTATCCTTCCAGCCCTCATCCCAAATTCACATATCTCATTCTCTCTCCATATTCTCTTGTGCCCTCCAAGCTGCTATCTTTCTGCAGGAGTCCAGGGTGAGTGCCAGTGAGCCGGTAAGTTTGTGCATGGACCTTTATGAGGATACCTGGGTTTCCAGCAGCTGTCAGTCTCACCCCAAAGGATGGAGTCCTCACTGATTTTTACAGCCAGATGTTGTGGAAGTTCCTCTTCTGAGCATTGGATGCTTGGGCTGGAGAGTCTTGTGTGGAGTATGACCCCTTACTCCTCAAGGGGGGCCTCCATAGCTGAGATATCCCCCCTGATTATTAACTGCTACATGTTTACTGTGCAGTGGAGTCAGCATGTTTAGCATCTCCACCCCTCCTTCCCGTCTTAGAGTGGCTGCTTCTTTATATCTTTAGTTATAAGACCTCTGTTCAGCGAATCTTTAAGTGGTTCTCCTGATTGATTTTTTATAATTTAGTTGAAATTTCGATGTGGTCACGAGAGCACATGAGAGCAGGTGAGAATGGTATTCTGCTTCATCATCTTGACTGGAACCTCACCTTTCAGTTTCACATGACATTTACATTGCTGACCTGCCTTTGTTATTAAATCTTTGCCTTTTTTTTTTTTTACATACACTTATTATGAACCAATACTTTGAAGGAGAAAAAAAAAATTCGTTTTTTTCTTGACAGAGTTGTATACTCCTGGTGTAAGCTGTGTGGTGTCGCAATTTTACATTTTTCTACCTGAAGCCCTCTATTCAAAATAGTGTTATTTTCACAGCTGTTTTTTTTCTTTTTTTTTTTTTTTTTTTTTTCTGGCTGCAATAGCTTCTGACTGCTCAAAGGCAACAGGAGATGAGTTCTTAAGTGTCTTGAATAAAATGAGTCATTTTGTTTGGCATATTAATTTCAAATTGTTCACTCTCCCTTGACATCTCGATGTAGCATGGAAAATTGTTTTGGAAGCACAGCCAATGGGTATTACTGTTTGACCCTTGCTTGACTAATATGGTTTACTTTGCATGTCTATTGTGTACACTAATTTTTTTTATAAACATTGGTTTTAGAAAAATAGTTATAACTAAACATGTTCAAAGATTTACTGAAGTCTGCCAGAAGCCTTAGAAGCAAAACTCAACTATAAGTAGTGCAACATAACAAATATTGATACATGTATCTAGATATGCAAGTGTATATAAAAAAAATCAATGTTAATTTTTTATCTGAACTCAAAATCTTTATGACTTAGAGAATTTGACCATTTTTCCACTGGCAGCAATATGTGTCTGCATCTTTGTCATATACATAAGCTATATTCAAACTCTCATACAAGTCAAAATAAACATATTGTTATTTTCTTATTGACTAATGAAGCTATTAACATGAAATATCAGTGTAACAGAGAAGCTGTTGTTATGTAAGAGAAATTTGATATTTTATAGATTTCCACCCAAACCTATCTGAAGCTTATTTTACTGTTCAAAAAACATTTGTTCATTAATTTTTTTATAGTAAATTCCTCATAACATCAAAAACACATCTTATCTTTAATCTTTAATATTAGTTCCCTAATAAAATAATTATGTAATTGCATTAAAATATTTTTAGAATGCATTAAAATCTTTTTTTTTTTAGTAAGGAGATTAGGATATAACTGGATTCATTCAACATTTCTAATCCTTATATGTTTTAACTGATGAAAATTCATGTGATTTCAACATTTGAATTCACAAATAAGATATCAATATTGTCTTAAGTGATTAAGAAATTAAATATTTTATTGGTACTTTTAATTTGACTATCTCACATAAACTAAGATTAATATTGAAAAAAATTGCAATATAATGCTTACTCTGTTCAAAGAGTAGTCTTTATATCAAATTTCTGAAACTTGATTTTTCTTTCAGTTATTCTAGGGACTAGCTCCTAAAAGTAATATTTTCATGGCGTTAATTTTTATTTGTTTTGCAGCTTTGCTCAAAATTTTGCCATCACCAGTGTCTTTATTCAGAGATTCTCAAGATCTGGTTAAACACAGATCCCTATCCTGTATCCAAATCTTTCTACATTGTTACTAATATTTATGAAGTCTCCTACCACAAAGGATAGCTGCGAGACCCATGCTGTTCAGATTATTGTAATATAAACTACTTAACATAAGATAGATGTGTCATAACTATCTGGGAGCCTCATTTCAATAATTAGGCATCTTAAACTCATTATACCTTTGGGAATGATATCACCCCAATTAGCAGTAATTCTCAATGATATATGATGTTTTATTGGCAGGGAAAAATGTCAAAGAAATATGAGCTTTGATACATTTGTAATTCAGAAAATAATTGTAAGCCTTCTGCTTCTGGAAAGATAGACATAATTTTCCCTACACTTCCTGCTAAGCACCCCAGGAAATCCTAGAAATTATGCATAAAACAAATATAAGAAAACTCTGAAGTATGGAGAAAAGAAGGCGGACCAGGTAGAGACCTTGGAGCGTGAAGAAAGACACAATGGCTAGTCCCCCGGATTTTCTTTCTGCCTCACGTATTTCAGAGTGAGTGCTAGAGAAGTCAGCAGTACAGAAACACAAATGGGCACACTCAAAAAGAGTCCCTTGAGAAGTATATTGTCTCTAGCCAAAGGATCAAGAATGGGTAACTTAGCAACGCAGAAAACTTTTGAACAATAATTATTATGTACTGGCCAAACAACATAACAACAGAGAGAAAATTGAAGCCCCAGCTCAGTCAGCAAAGGCTGAGAGAGAAACGGGACTTCCAACCTAGCCAGGCTTAAATGAGGCACAGAGTCGACCCTCCAGAGTGATGTCAGAGAAACTGAAATTGGGATCTAGGGTTTATCTCTACTCTTAACAGTAAGGCGCCCACCCTCCCATGGTGTCGGTGTACTACATGTTGGAGAGACTGGAATTTTACCTCCACAATCAATGATGAAGCAGCTGTCCCCATTCCTGGTGGGGTGATATCAGAGGAGGCCTAGAGAAAAGAGAGTCAGTTCTTACATTATCACCCAGCTGTAACGAAGCCACTCCCTGCTGTATTGTATTTGAAAAAAAAACTCAGAAAATTCTAAAAAAAAAAGCATTCATTTAAATATAAAAATATGACAATTACATAGTGAAGTATATTTTAAAACATATTTTCAATAATTAAAACAAACATGCTGAGAAGAATGGCATTTTGTTAGATGTTTCAAAACCTCTTTAATGTCTCTGTTTCTGCTTTCAATCTCTTGTGATGTATTATTTTGAATGAAGTACATACAAAATCAAACTCATATATATATATGTGTTGGAAAAGAAAATAATATTTTAATAAACTTTCTAGATAACCGTCTGGCTTGCCACACCCAAACTTGACAAGGGATAGCAAAAATGCTAGTTGCAATATGGAACAAAAAACCATTTAACTAAACTTTTCATCCTCTGTTGCTCTGAATCCATTAGTTTGCTTTGATTTAGAGTTGGAGTCATGGGCAATTTGTGTGGTTCCCAATGATCCTTGTATCCTAGGATTTTATCTCTAAGGTCTAGAAGAAAATATCCTTTTTCCTTAGCACCCATCATATTCTGATAATGTACATATCACATCTCTGGCCCCAAAGTCAGGTTTTCATGTAAAACGGCATTTGTAAAAGAAGACACGACTGTTTGAAGGATTCATTCCTCAATAAGTGGGAGCACTCATGGCACAGGCAGGACAGAGTGTTGTCATGTGACTGCGCCATCCCATTTTGTGGTCCTGTAATATTTAAATGCTTCTTTTTTGCATCATTTCTTGGATGATAATGAATAGGGTTTCTGGTCATCTCGAATTCCCAGTCAAGTATTGCCATGCACTCTATTCTGTTTCAAAAAAGAGTCAAAGTAGACTTGAGAGACAATAGCCTTCCTTGCTAGAGTAAAAAGTGGAGATCTTTCATCTAAAAATCTGGAATATCAATGATACAGATTTCAATGTGGTGGAAGACCCGAGTTCATAAAAAGGAAGCTAGATGGTTCCCCCAAACCAAGATGTTAAGGGCAGATACTGAAAACTAGATTAAAGCCAGATATTTGTATGCCTCCTGATGGTCTGTTAGAGGGATAAAGCAGATACCTTAGGTGAAAGCAGTAAGAGAACAGGCATTCTGAGACCCAGTGCCCTACATGTGAGAGCAGCGGTGAGTACTCACAGAGTGACATTACTGTCATAGTCCATCAAACTCACACTGCATTAACTTTTTTTTTTTAACAGCTACATCAAACAGTAACCCCTCAAAAGCATGTCATCTCCATCTCAGCAAATTGTATCAGGTATTTTTCAAAGAAGCATTTTGACCTAGTTGTTTTATATTTAAAATAGTTTGTTTTAATTTACATAATGTATCTGTAAATTCAGAAAAAAAGGATGGAATCTGTCTTTTTATCTTTTATTTCATCTTTGTTTTCTGGTCACTTACTATAATATTACATTTCTGTGATTTATTCCAGTGACGACTGATAAGATATCAGAGTTCTAAAACTGGAACCATGTCTTCTTCCCTTTGATCAAATGATATTGTTAAGAGGATGTTGCAGATACTGCAAAGAGGTTCTCTACACCTTTTTTTTTTTTAATATACATAAATTTTAAAATTTACCTTCTCAGAAGGAGAAGACTTTGTCCTTGATCGTAGAGATGTTTTAGTATTTTGACAGGCTTCTGCTTCGTCTCCATCTAGGTGGGCACTAATGAATTGAGATAATTCTGCTACTTCAGCTGTGTTTGCAATTCTCTTTCTTTGCTGTGTTCTCCACTGGCAACTAGCAGGATTGGATGCCAGCGATCCACAGTGTCGATGTGCTCGATAAAGCATCCTTTGTTGGTTGGTGTTCTTGTCCTATTTTACTCTCTCAGTTTTCAACTGGTGTTCCCCTCAGTCTCTCCTCAAGTCTGCTACTTGTGTTCATATATCCCTGTTTTAAAGGCTGCATCTGTGGGATTGAAAACTGAAACCGCTGCTGTTTTCAAAGTTTTGTTTAAATGACACTTATCTAAGGACATTGGGTACTTTATTTTTATGGGCCTCATCATGGGAGAGTCTCCAATTAGAACATGATAAAGTCATTAAAATCCCAAAGCTGGTCAGTGTAGACAGTAAACAGATGCCTGCAGGCAGGAATATCTGCAAGAACATATGGGAAATTCTAAGAGAGAAAGAATATGTGTCTCATTCTGAGACACACACGAATTATACACACACATAGAATACCTGTGTCATGAAGATAGCCTCACACCACCATCGTGATTAGTTAATAGAATAGCAGAGAAAACTCATGGTATTGTATTGTGAGAAAGACTTCTCAAATATGTCTGGTTCTGACCCAGTAGAAACTTATTAGAATGTATGACCAACCTTGGTATAGATGAAATTTATCACCAAGTGGACTCTGCATTATTGCTAAATACCAGGCGTATATAGCCTCAGGCTCTACTAGAAAGAATGCGGTGAGCATTATAAGAATAAGAGACCCAAATTAACATCTTCATAAATATATACCTCTCTAGCGTCAATCACGGTGCTAGTCCACATGCATACATATATATGTGTAGATACATATATCAATTTTATGTATATACAATCTTCTGCAAAAACTTAATTAATATTTTATGTTGCATATATATATATATATATATATATATATATATATATATATATATACACACACGCACCCTCACACATTTTTTTTTGTCAAAAATTATTCCGAGCATTGCTAAAACACTCTTCTCTACTGAATTCTGATAAAATAAAGACATGTTTTTGCTGATGTTCTGTGGTTGTTATAAGTTACCAAAATCACACTCTCCAAATCAAAATATCAAGGATAAAGGAAGTAAAAATGTAACCTGAATTCTAACCTTCTGCCCTCACTGTGTTTCACATCCTCTCAGGATTTTTACTTGTATTTCTAGATCTCATTATTCACATAAACTTCCTAAAGTTGATTCATCCAACAAGGAGGTTCAAAGACTTCCAACTTCAGCATCTTTTAAGACAGAACAATTTTTTACAGTAATTTAAACAGGTTATAATACAAAAAAAAAAGAAAGAAAAATGCGTCCCTAAAAGATGAACTAATTAGCGTGAATGCACTCAGAGCCATGTGAATTGTTTTACGCAATGAATGCTATTCTACAAAGCCAAACAAGAGCCTCTTCAAACTTTAGCAATTAGAAACACAAAACAACTGAAGAAATAGCCTCTTTTTATTTTTCATCTTCATTTCTTAGAACTAGACATCTGTTTACTTTCCCCTTTCTTATTTTGAATAAAATAAATACTTTTCAGATCCAATCTCATACTATCTCCACCCAGAGTTTCATAAACACTTTAATCTGAAAGCGGCCTTTGAAGAAACCACATATCTAGTGAAATGCTACAGCCCTTTTTGGAAATATTCTGAATCTTTGTAAATGTCAAAGGAGAGCCACAAATCTCGAACGGTTGCCAAAACCAGAATATCTGTGAATGTCACAGTGATGCTTGTACAAGTCTACCATACAGGGCTTTTGTGTGAGTGTCAAATTCTGTCAGGTTCATCTTAAAGAAGCATAATACTTCAGGAGAGGTTTCAAGAGGTTTAGGATGAAATTATATTCATGTTTTGCATGGGTCAATAGTTATTGCTGTTGGTCATCGTCAGGTTGAACAGAGGCATGTTGCTGCATTTCAGTTATAAGAAACTTATTAAATATTTTTTTCCACAAAGCTATGATTAGTTCAAACTGTTCAAACTACTCAACCTGCACACCTATGTTTAAGGTATAGAAAGTTTCAGAGTATAACAAAAATTGTTATGTCAACTTCATATATATCTGACCATCAAATACATACTTTCTAAAAGTAATGATATGCAAACATAAAATACTTCTCAGGTAACATAGAGTGAGTACTTGGTACAAATATTTATTTAATTCTAGCACAGCAAACTGGAAAAAATATTGAAAACTTAAATAATCTGGAAAAATGAACTATCGTGATTAGATAGGTTTGTAACTCATATTTTAACTTTTCCCCCTTTTCCTTTAGTTAGAAATAGCTGAAGAATACATTTAAGTATAACTGGTGAAATTTCAGGTTTCAGTCATGTGAAACAAAAAATAGCCTTTCATTATATTGCTATATCTCATGTTTGATTAAAAAGTGAACATTGGCTAATTAATAGTACTAACCTATGTCCAAAATATCCCCTTTTTGGTAAAATAATATATTAATTCACTGGTTCAATTTTATGGTCTTAAAATATTACAAGAGGGTCCTGTAAAGACAAATTTGTTAAAATTTGTAAAGCATTTAAAAGATGAATATCGTTGAGCTAAACATACGTATAATTAAAACAGAATGTTTTTAAAACTCACTGAAAAACAAATTCAGTACATGATTTTTAAGTAACTTCTTAAACCACTGCTTTCTAACAAAAATTCTGTTTTAAGAAATAACTATTTGATATTTACCCCCATAAAATGGATGATATTAACAGCTCATGGACAATTATAATTTTCAGATTTTCCAAAAATTTTATAAACATAATTTTAAATAAGTTATCATATTCTCCAACAGAGGTGGTCCAAAATACATAATGTATTTTTGTAGTTTCTTGATATTCAATAGACTGGATTCTTTACAGATATTTTATATATTAAATGAATATAAAATTTCTCAACTTCTTCAAATTGATTTATTTATTTTATTAAATAAATTAGGTTAAAGCAAGATTATTATAAGAAATAAAAAGAAAAGAAAGAAAAACAAGCAGAGCCCCATAAAACAATGGGTTAAAGAATTAATAAAAGGGCTTTGTTATTGTTGTTTCTTTTTCAAACAGTTATCCTGAAGTGTACATTCTAAGTCCCTTAAACAGCTCCATTTCTCAGTTATTCAGAGGCCAAGATTGCTTCTAAGTTTTCCCATTATACCCCAAGAGATCTGAGGCCTCTGTGCTTGGGGGATAGGTTTGCCCAGGGCAAGGGATTTACTTTTTAAAAGGAAAATGTAAAATTTCCCACAGCAATTCTGCTTGAACTCCATTGGCAGGAAGCTAGTCACCCGGCCAGAGGCATCAACAAAGGACAACGAGAAATGTTGTCTCAAGATGGGCAGCCCTATGCCTACAAAGAAAAGGGTAATCAGTCTTTTTCAAAAATTACATTGTTCATCTATTATATGCTAACTTCTCTGCTGGGCACTATATTAGGTACTGTATTATGACGGAATATAAAGGCATACAATTGGTTCCTACCCTACAGAAAAGGGAGTATAAGATTTAATCCTAAATGATGAATAATAAGGGAAACTACAGACATTTATTTCAAAGAAAGAAGTTTATATGGAACCTGAAGTATCAAGTTCATATTGGCAGAAGAGTCTTTATGATGAATCTTAAAGACAAAGATTTCTATAAATGGAAATAGGGTTGTGAGTGCTTGAAAGACATCCTCGTTAGAGGGAACAACATTGACAATGAGCTAGATGGGAGAAAATACAAGTTTTTATTTCAAAATCGTAGGTAACACAGTTTTACACTAAAAAGTGCATAGTTGAAAATTTAGAAAGTAAAATATATAAAGAAAATAGACAGTAGAAAGCATGGAAAGTCAGAATATAAATTAGGAGTATTCTGCAATAGCTAGTACTAATAAAGAATCGAATGAAATAATCAAAATATCACCCCTATAAAATGGCCTTTCCAAAAACCAGATATATTTTAATAGATACTTAAAGCAAACAAACAAACAAACAAACAAAACAATTAAATACAACCTCTAAAAAAGAAAAATAATGCTTGTTTATGACACAAAGTAATATATTAATTAAAAATAAATAAATAATTTCCTAAGAACTTATATTATCTGGCTTTTGATTCACATAACAAGCTATTTGAGCAGATATCTATGTTTCCCTGTGAAATTCTATATCCCTTAGTGATAAAATAGTGCCATGGGTTACATTTGTCATATCATGCTAGGGAGTCAGCACAGGATCTTTAGTTTTTATTAGAAATACTAACTTCCTACTATGGTAATCTAATGTGTTCCAGTTGTAAAAATCTCTTGATGAGTCTAAAATTAACACATGACAAGTATATAAAATATCAAAAAATCACTGGTGACTTAAAATAAAATGAAATTATTTGGTTACTTAAGTATAGAGCATCAAAATGTGGTTAATCATAGCTTTGTGGAAAAAGTTATTTAATAAGTTTCTTATAACTGAAATGCAGCAACATGCCTCTGTTCAACCTGACGATGACCAACAGCAATAACTATTGACCCATGCAAAACATGAATATAATTTCATCCTAAACCTCTTGAAACCTCTCCTGAAGTGTTACGCTTCTTTAAGATGAACCTGACAGAATTTGACAGTCACACAAAAGCCCTGTATGGTAGACTTGTACAAGCATCACTGTGACATTCATAGATATTTCAAATATCTTCTCAGAATTTTGCTTTTTGCTTCTTGATACTTTCATTAAAACTCCCAATTTAAAATTGTGTTTTATTACAAAGATGATGGCCTACTAAAGAGAATTGAATAAAAAACTTAAGTAGGTCTAATGATAATTTATCTAGTAAACATTTTGGTAAAATGATCCTAAAAAAACAGCAAGAGTAACATAACGTAGAGTAATAAAGAATAACAAAGTAGCAGGAGGAAAGATGTCTGAATTATCGTAGCCTCACCCATTTTTTTCTATACTGATTCAATATTTTATTTCTCTACTCTTAGAAAATACTGTAGAAATAAATCAGCAATTGTCTCCCTGATAGGTAATTGTCTCAACTGATAGATAATAGGGAGAAGATCAAATTTAAGAGACCACTTTCTGTTATTTTTAGTGAGAGTCAGTTTACTTGTATGTTTTCAGATTTTAAGAAAAACTCAATTACTCAGATTGAATAGAGCAGCACTGGCACACATGCACACACACACACACACACACACACACACACATCAAATGATTTACTTAAGAAGTCAACAAAATAAATTGGAGGAGTTGCCACAAGTATGATAAAGATAATTCTAGGGAAAAAATGTTCCTGCTTAAAAATAAGAGATATTCATATAAAAATAAGAGATATTCATATAATTTTCATTCCAGAAACTAGATACTTAAACTCAATTGGGTCAGGATAAAGTACCTTTTCCTATGAATTGTGATCTCTTATAGTCAATGTGGTTAACTAGCATATTCTCTCAACTGAGAGTACTTGAATAATGCTGGAGGATTTTCTGAATCCTAAGGAGGAGAAGTTCCTCTTCTCCTTGATTGGAAGGCTGATAAAACCCAACTCAGACTTCCTAATTATTTGCCAGTTGAACTTGAATTTGTATGGCTCCTTTATGCAACCTAGGAAGATGGGGTGAATTCACTAAAAGACGAAGAATAGATGTTGTGGAAATTCTAAGGCATAAAGCTATTAATCCAAACTTTGAGATGATATTAATAACAAGGCTGACATTAGTGACTACTTAAATAATCTTGTTAACTTCTAACTCAAAAGTGATTCTTTAATTGGAATCAAGCAGTGGGGGTTCTTACTGAATGAACATAATATCTAGAATGTGATGGCCTTTTGATTTGTTAACTTACTAGGCTATGGTCCTCAGCTATGCAATCAAACTGTAATCTAGGTGTTGCTATGAAGGTTTTTGTAGATGTGGTTAAAAGTCCATAATCAGTAAAGGGCTTACTGATTTTAAGTAAGAAGATTTTCCTAGATAAGCTAGGTTAACCAAATTCAATCAGTTGAATGGCCTCAAAAGCTGAGCTGAGGCTTCTCTAGTGAAGGAGAAACTATGGAGATGAATATGAAGGAGCTTTAGCCCACGCCTCAGAGTTGTAGCCTGCCATCCTTGTTTGCCTGCTCTATGGGTTTGCCCAACCAGCCCCTACAATCAACCAATCCAATTCCTTAAAATAAACATTTTAATATATGTCCTCTACTCTCTGGTTGAGTGCTGACTGATACGGATTTTGGTTATAGCATTAGTTCTAAAGTAACAGAATCTTAAGGATAAATTGTTCTCATTGATTCTGGGACTTCTGGCATTGGCCATCTAATTCAATTTAGTATAAAACATTAAGATTTTATTTCCAGTGGGAAAGAGTATACTAGTAGTTCATGGCGTGATGCAATAGAGATACACCAAATATAGCCATAGAGTACTCTTAAGCAAACATATATGGAACATGAACTTCTCAGCGACAATTACAACAATTTAATTAAAGAGTTTAATGGAATTAGATAGTTGCTCTGAACTGCAATGAAAAAAGTGGGAAAAGAAAAGCATGAGCTCAGGACTTCAGATTACCACCTCAAAATCTGCAAAAATAATATCAAAGTTTCTGTATTTGCCTACAACACACTCTTAACTCCTGAAACTTCTGAGTCAAAATTTTTAAAAAGCAAACCGAGACTCTGATCTTGCAAGTGGTTGAATTATAACGCAAATTGAATTATCAACTGCTCAGGATTTTTTCTCTTAATGTAATTGTTTGAAAAGAAGTAAAAAGCTGAAAATTCAAATAGGCTCATATAGGAATGCCCAAATGAAGGTGAGAATATCAAACCAATGATTTCTGCTGAGTCTATTTTTCTAGTAACCCTCCATCTCTGCCTGAGAAAGGCAATCCTTTTCTTAAAGAAACTTTAATGGCCTCAGCCAGAAAGTTTCCTATCGAGGCACTATTCATTCTCTTCAAGACCTACCCCCACCTTCATTCTTCACTTCTAAGCATATAAGTAGACGCAGGTCCCAGCAGACCTCAAATGATGAGGTACAAATTGTGTCCCATAAGGACATGTGCTACATATCCAAAGAATTGCATGATATTTCCAATTTA
The DNA here is from genome assembly GCF_902729225.1 of Pteropus medius. Lineage (NCBI taxonomy): Eukaryota > Metazoa > Chordata > Mammalia > Chiroptera > Pteropodidae > Pteropus > Pteropus medius. Next base: position 4,750,496 of record NW_024347788.1, on the reverse strand, counting down.
TATTGACAGAAATCTGAGGAGCATATGTAGAAAGAGATCTTAAGAATGTTGGCTCCTACTGGAAGGAATATGAAGTGGATCAGGCCAAAATAATGGTACAGGCTCACCAAGCAGAGATTCTGCATTCAATGTTTTAGCTTAAAGGGTTAGAAACAAGTGCTTAAATGAAGTCGAAATGACAGAAGTATCTTATACTATAGAAGAAGGTATCCAAAAATTTAGGGAGACTGGAAAGTAGAGTGTATTTATTTTGTAAGTTCTGTGTCTTCAATCTGCAGAGTTCCAGAGGACACATTTTTCAACATGGTTGTGAAGTATAAATTTGCAAGGAGTGGAGAGTGGATCACTAGAATCTTTGAAGTGTTCTGTGGTTTCTTGTCTCTATAAGTCAGAAATAGGGTGGGAACTGCTACCATCAAACCTGGCTCTCTAATGTGAAGGGAATAATGAGATCTCAGGTTGTCAGGGGCCAAGTGGCATCGCTAAACAGCAAGGACAAGGTAGATATGTTTACTGTAAAGACAGGCAGTTGTCATAATAGTCTGACTTTTTGAAACATGTGGAATTTACTAGAAGATCATAGTGTGTATAGAATATAAATAAGTAGGCATTCTATTAAGTTCTTTCTTGAGTTTTACAGGCGGGGGAGGTTTAGGTCTAGTAGACATTAATTTAGTTTGATCAATCAAAATAAGAGACCTGACCCCTCAATCAGTTCCTCAAACTTGAGCCAATTTAGAGACTCAGAGCACCCTGAATATAGGAGACTCCTTAAGAAAAAAGACTAGGACACTGCTAAAAATATATGCTGTTAGTCTTATAACTTTCCCTAAAAGGGCATAGAGCCATGTGTCCAGGTGACTATGCATTGGCTAGATGGAAAAAATCAGACTCTGAGGACCTACTGAGCACTGGCTCTGAACTGACACAAATTCCTGAAGCCTCAAAATGTCACTCTGGTCACCTAGTCAGAGTAGGAGCTCAAGAGATCAAATGATCAATGAGATTGTAGGTCAGGCATCTCTCACAGAGGTCCTCGTGGTTCTCCCAAACCATCCAGTGATTATTTCCACATTCCACATTTCCACATTTCCATATTGGAATAAAAATACTCAGCAACTGGCAAAACCCCCACATCGTTCTCCTGACATGGAATCATGTCTATTTTGGTAGGAAAGGCTACTTGGAAACCACCAGAACAGCCTTTATCTACCAGCATATTTACCAAAAGCAATGCTACACTCCTTGAGAAATTGCAGAGATTAGTGTCACCATCAGGGATTTGAAGATACAGGGGTGATGATTCCTATTTGGCTTGCACAGAATACTGATCTTAAAGAATGACAAAAGGCTATGGCAAACTTAATCCCATGGTGACTCAAATTGCAGTTTCTGTTTCAGATGGTTCCATTGCTGGAACAAAACACAGCCTTGGTACTTGGAATGCAGCTATCGATCTGGCACTTTTTAAAAACACACCAGTTAGTAAACACCAGACATTGGTTTCAACTGACAAGCCAGCAATCCACCTTCACTGTCTATCTCAAAGATATGTAAACTATCCAGCCTTCTGTCATAATTTACCCCACAGGGACTTTGGACACCTTCTTCTTTCTCAAGTTGTCATGGTGGTCCTTTAGATTGGTGCTATTATGCTAATTGGATCTGGTGAACCCAAAATAGCAATTAGTAGATGTATTGGGAAGACATACATGTGTAAGAAATTGCGAGATAGCCCCCCAGCCCCACCACCAAATTCAAAGGGCTTCTATCTCATCAAAATGTCTAAGAGCCCTGTTGTCTGAGGTTTGTTGGGGAATCTCTTCTAAGGTGAAGGATAAGTCGTTGCATCTGGCCTCTCCTAAAGTCAAGAAGGAGGCACAACACTACTGGGCTTCTGTGAATTTTGGAGGCAACATCTGACTCATTTGGGTGTGCTACTCCAACCTATTTAACAAGCAACTCCAAAAGTTGGTAGTTTTTTAGGGGCCCAGAAAAAGAAAAAAGCTCTGCAATGAGTCCAGACTGCCATGCAAGCTGCCTGCAATTAATATACCTCAGTTACGAAAATAAATTAATATTCTCGGGGCGATCCTAAAGACATAACTGGTTCTAAATCTTAATATTCAATCAATTATGAAATTTGTCCTGGTGTGTGTTTACATCTAATGCTTCTCTATTTATAGATGATTAAAAATGCAAATTGATACTACATGTGTTGCTATTATTCTTGCATATGGTTCCTCATAATGGACAAGTGATCTTATGCATTTCATGACTATGCACAAATGAATAACAGTTGCTTTCTGTCTTGCTACATAAAATTGTAAAAAAAATAGACAGTTTATTGAAATGCCACTTACTTTTTTTTTCTTATAATGGGTCCCGATACAAAAAATGTTCATGCTATGTGACTTTGAAAATGCCCTTTTCTGCCAGTCAAACTTTCTTGGACACTACTGTCTGCTGACATTAAACAACATGGTCAGGGACCAATTTAAAGTCCAGGAATCAACTTATTTGGACAGAGTCTCACTATATGGCAATTATTGTCTTGGGTGGATATATAATTTTACATATAATCTTTATTATTTCAAAAATTCTGCTAACCTTAAAACGTAGAATCACTGATGCATATTATATCCCTGTAGATAACATTTTGAGAAAAATTTTCCAAAAGGAACTTTGATGTGTCTCATAATTTCCAGTCATTTTGTACTTTAGTAATGCAAGTTGCTCTGCCTGCTACTCTGGAGTGTGGTTGAAAGAGAAAACTGATAGGAAAACTATGCACAAATTATACTATTAGATATCTCACATAGAAGATTTCAACAGATAAAGCAGAGGTGAAATTCATTTTAACAAGGAAAGTCATAAAATTTTGTAACTACATTTGCTTTCCCAATTAGTTTAGTATTGAATTTTTTCTTTCTTTCTTTCTTTCTTTCTTTCTTTCTTTCTTTCTTTCTTTCTTTCTTTCTTTTCTTTCTTTCTTTCTTTCTTTCTTTCTTTTCTTTCTTCTTTCCCTCTCTCTCTCTCTCCTCCCTCCCTCCTCCTCCTCCTCCCTCCCTCTTCCTTCCTTCCTTCCTTCCTTCCTTCCTTCCTTCCTTCCTTCCTTCCTTCCTTCCTTCTTACCATTTCTCTAGTACTCTGGGGCAGGATCCCACATTTTGAGTCTTAAATTTAGATAGTATATTATCTATATTAGAATTATAGTAAATTTTTTAGTGAGTAAAGGAGATGCTATTTCTTCATTTCAGAAATTATTCTTATTATCTATTCATGTGTCTGTCTTGCCTTAAAATGATACATTATATATGAAAGATATGAAGAAAAAAGGCAGAGATCTTCAAACTTACTTTTTATATACTTATAAATACCAGGAAAGGATTGATGACATTTAATCATAATAAATAGTACATAATAGCTCAGGCTTTAAGTATGCATTTCACTGTCATTGTTACAACCTCATTACCTACCAAATCTAATTTTCTAAATTCTTCACAAGGGAATGAAAAAGTTGGTTGGAGATAAAGAAATACTTTATACAGTTAAAGAATAGGTATCATGCCATATTAATGGTCCTTTTCACGCTACCTCTTATCTCTTTTCATAATTTTTTGACTGAATTCAATTATACAGTGTAATGAATCTAGAGACTATATATATATATATATATATATATATATATTCTATATTTTTATCTTAGAATATATATATACTCTCTCTCTCTCTCTATATATATATAGAATATATATATATTCTAAGATAAAAATAAGAAAAGTTTACCTCAACCTCTCTATATGCATGTACACATAGGGATGTTAAGCGAAACTTGTTTAAAATCATGCTTACTGACCAAACTTTAAGTTACAAATATTGATCTCAAATGGGGCCTCAATTCTTCCCAACAATCATATGTTAATTCGCATTTCCTTTCGGTCTCTCTGACTTTCTAGAAAATAACTTTATGCTCTACTTTCTCTTTTACCTTTCACCATCTCCTTCTCCATTAGCTGCTGATGAATTTGCACTCTACTTCAAGGAAAAAACTCGTACTGACTCTTTCTACCATCTCTATCTCTAATCACACACACTATCTCTAATTCCATCACTGCTATTCCCAAAGAAATGCCTATTCTCTAACTGAATTCAATCTCTCCACATACACAAAATAGTCAATGCATTTTAGCCTATGCAAGAAATTTTCCCCCTTTGCAACATTTCCCCTTCTCTTTTATATAATTGATATAAAGAAGAAAGATGTCAAAGCATCTTAGAATACTGATAGGAATGGGCAGCCAAGAGCAATGAGAAAACAATTATGATACTGAAAAGTGAAAGCATAATGAAGGGGGAAAAAAAACAAACACTTGAACATAATAAGGTGGATCAGATCAAGCGCACTAGTTGAATAGCTATTTTTTTGTTCTTGTTATCTATTGTCACATAACAAATCACTCCAAACTTACTGGCTTAAAACAGAAAACAGTGTAACACATCCTCAAATTCTATGGATCAGATTTTGGGTGGTTCTCTTAGGTTCATTCAGGGATGTTACTAAGATCCCTTGGTGGTTATTAGCTGGTAGTTAGGCTGATCTGGCACTAAAATGTTTTTTGTTTGTTTGTTTATTTTTCTATCATGTTTGGTGCCTCGGCAGGAATGGCTAGAAGGCTAAGTTTAACTGAGACCATTGACTAAAAAGACTTGATGGAACCTATCTAAAATGAAAGGCTTACAGTAGTCAAAGATCTTACATCAGGCTCAGTGACCTCAAATAAACAAGGCAGAGAGTGATCACTCAGAAGTTTTAAAACATCTTATATTCTAGCTCGAAATGCACAGAACTTTGTTCTGCTACAACCTGTTAAACAAGTAAGTCCCTACATTCAATCAGGTTAAAGGGAAGGGAAATTAGAGTTCACCCATTAACGAGAAGCATAGTAAAATATGTACAGATATGTTTAATGTAACGGAATGTTATATAGGGGAAGAGAGTTTACCCATTTGCTATGTAGATACCAATATCAACCAATTGAAAGCTTTGTAATTGGAGAATGAGGCAGTATTTTCCTGAGAAGATTTATTTTTTTCTATGAAAAAGAAGCAATGTCATCCCCAGGTTTTTTTAGTAGGTGTTAAATATTTAAATCTATTCAAAGATTTTAATCTATTCAAAGATTTATTTAAAATGTTCTACTTACTTTATACATGTTTAAATGTTTATTTAGATTTTTCATGGAAAGATGCTATTAGACATTGCTACTAAAATCGCTTTGTGTTTTAGATCTAAAGTCATTTTATTGTTATTTTCTTTTGAAATAATGCATCTTGATATTTGTATTAAATATTGAATTAATGGGAAAATTATATTTTATTTGATACAAATCAGGTTTTAGTTCATTATAACTTTTGGCAAACACATTTTAATTTTCCAAATTAGCATGCATTTGTGAAATCCTCCAAAATTAAAACAAAAAAAAAATACAAAGGTTGAACTCAAACTGCGTATGAAATATTTGTCACACAACTCGTCCTTTTTAGTAAAGTCCATTTTCATTTCCACAGTTGAGTGTGTGTGCACACAGATGTAAGTTGGTGAAAAAAAAAGTAATTGCAGAAGTAAAGAGCAGTGGCTAAGGAAACCTGAAATTCTGAAAAGAGAATAGCACTGCATGACATATACAACTGGCCAGTGCCATCAAGAAAAGACTAAAGGAAGTGGAGGGGAGGGGAGGGAAGGGAAAACCACAAGGCACAGTAACTATTACTGTCAAAGTTTGTCAAGTATTTTTCCATTACTAGGATCTTCCTCATCTTTCTGAAGTAATATTCCAGATGAAAATTGACATGTGAAAAGGAATAGAGATGGCTGACAGAACTTCACTAAATGAAATAGTCTAATGAGATATACTTTTATATAAAAGAGAAGATGAACAGTCTACTATTAGCATTATCTCAACTTATAATTAGTGAAATGGTTTGATGACAGTTAAATAAACCCATTATGTCCATTAAAATAAAATTAAAGAACACTATTTCCTTTAAAATTAAAGACTTTGAAGTTATACGAAATAAATATCCATTCAAATTGATCATTTTGAACTAAAACTTAGATAGTTAAAGTTGGGTTTTGAAAATCAAGATGATTTTGTAGTCATAAATATTCAGAAAGAAGTTTTGATGTTAATCTAAGAAAACACTGAGAGAACTTTAAAATGTACATGACTTACTTACCAAACTACAGCTTATTTTTCCTGTTGCTGTTTGCATCCTATCTGTGAACAATGTGAGGAAATACAGCTGCTACCCAATTAAATACTTTCTTCCTGATTTGCATCTTTATTTCACTAGAGAAATGATGAAGGGATTAAAGAGGAAAAAAAAAACTAAAGCAGATGTCATCAGGAATGACCAACTGTAATCCAAGTAGTAGTTCATAAAACTAGCAAAAAAATCAGAGTAGTACATCCTTTTTTGACTAAATTACTAAAGACATTTCATGAGATACAGCTTTGCCAAAGTATTATTTTTTTTCCAAGTGTGTATGTGTGTGTGCATGTGTGTTGTCTTCTAAAGTAGAATTATCAATATATCAGATATCCAGAATAATCACGGTCTCTAAAAAAATAGTAGATAAAGCAAAGTGATTAAATAAAACCAATGATTGATTTTCTGTTTCTAATATTTCACATACAAACCCTATATACTAGTGAGAGTTCTAATTAAAACAGACATGCTCATCTCTTTTTTTCAAAGAGCATCTTTCTTGCTCAAAAATACTTGGGAATCCCACATTAAAATATATTCCGTAGGTCAATTCTTTAACATGGTCCCAAAAAGATACTGAAATGAGATGCCAATATATTGACTCTGTTGCTATCATCTCACCGTCTTACCTACCCACATTACCCTCTCACTTTTCACTCATGTCATTCTTTGTGCTCAACTGTTTTTCTCCAGTTCTTTCCTTTCAAACCACTCATCATTCAAAGGTCAACTCAAATGTCACATCTGTGTACACTCCTCTAATTTCTTATATCCTGTCAAAATTCACATTGTCTCTCTGATTATCACAACTTAAAAAAAAAATCTTAAAACATTTAGATAATTAACCTCATGTTATTGTTAATTCTATTAATCTACTCCACCTAATAAAAATAACTCCACATCTTTTAAAAAATATCTGTGCCCTTGATGGCCTACAGTTGCTCATAAATAGGAACACAATTCATATGTAATGCATCAAATACATGTTTCCTTAAGGAATAATTGTTTCCTGTACAAAAATGATTTATTTAACAGCAGCAGTTAATAAATTGAAAATGGAAAAACATTAGTAAATGTACTTTAAATTTAGAAAGTAGGGTTTTTACAAGTAAGTCTTACATCCATGAGTATTTTTTGCTAATGTGCGTTTCATCTTAATGATTCTTTAAAATTTCATTTCTTGATTTCAGACCATTACAAATTTTATTGTCAATTAAATTTCTCTAATAAGAAGGCAAATAAACAATAAAAACATTTAAAAATTCTTGACATTCTTTTCACAGTTTTCAACTTGGTGCTTTTAATTATCTTACTAATTGACTAATTTTAAGCATAAATATTCTGAAAAACATTTTTTATCTATAGAATACATTAAGCTACAATAAAAACTGTATTATCCTCAGTGAGGTAGAAGATTTTTAATTCTAAATATTTAGTTAAATTATGCTCTCATTTCTGAACAACCAAATTTGAAATACTTCTTTTGAAAATGGAAGTAAAACTTCTGTCATATTGTCTTCTTCAAACTTTAATAGTGAACAGTTTGTTTCCAAAGAAGATAATATTTCATTTAAAAGATATACAGTAGAAGTTACATAAAGCTAATCCTAGAGACTAAGCTAGCTGCCTTAGATAAGTAACAAAAAATTCACCCCCAAAGAACTGTATGTAACAAGTATTAGGGGAGATTCTTACAGGACATTTTGCATTATCTTGGTGTAAATTTTAAAGCAGATTTTCAAAATATTTGAAACAATGGTATCTTTGTTGAGATAAGAGACAATGAAATAACCTATGCTTTGTCATATAAAACATTTCTGTAAAGCTTTTCTTGGCAGGTGCCTGCTTATGTATTTGTTTCTCTGACTCTTAGAGCACTCAACATTGTCTTTGATACAGTGATATATAGAAAGTTTTGTTTGAAAAATAATCTTTGGAAAAACTTTTTTAGAAAAATAAGAAAGGTTAGAAGTGTTTCTTTGAGTTCCTTTCAATAGTAATGGTACTTCTGGAATTGCTAAGCATTTCAAATTTTGGTGTTCTATAAATGATAATAAAGTTTAATAAAACACCAATAATTAAGGCTCCAGGTTTATGTTGCATTTCTGGTTTTGAGACAAATGACCTGAAGGCAATAAGACTGAGAGCTTTAGCGGGTAAACATATTAATGTTTAAAAAAAAAGTCAGAGTTTTCCTTATGTGTGAAAAAAGATTAATTGAAAGTGTATTATGATGTTATTAACGTATACTAATACTTATAATAAAGCAAATGATAGATATAACAAATTCATATATTTCTCATTTTATTTCAGAAAAATAGTCTTTGAATTAAATATTTATGTATATACACACACATAGATATACATACACACACATATATATAAATATATAATTTCAAACATTGTAAAATGAAAGTATTGTACTATAATGAAAGTCAGTCAGATACCCAGGTAGTCTCAATGGCCAGATGCTCCGTAAACACTATACTCAAAAGAACCGTCTATCATTTATTGTTCCCCACTGGCCACTCTTCTATGTAATTTCATTCCCAGTATCTGAAACTGTGTGCTTCACTTATTATTGTTGTAGTTGTTTTAGCTACTTCATTAATTTTGGGGAGACAAAGATGATACATTGTCATTTTTTTCTCGACAGCCTTTTACAAAATGTTACTTTTCTAATAAAACCTTTAAAAAATACATGAGTTTGCATAAAGGGACATTTTCAATGAAATAATCTTTTACATATAATAAAGTTTTTACATAAAATAAATTTTATATAAAATATGTTCATATAGAGAACATTTCTTACCTTGTTATTGAAAATTACAAGCTTGTAAGAACATTGCATCATTTTACATATAATGTACTCAATTCTGGTTCATTGTTTTTTAAGTGAATTGAAATGATATTACAAATCCTGAACTCCGAAAAAAATATTTCAGATGAAACTAACTGTCTTAATTTTTTTCTATTAAATATATAAATTTAAATATCCTATATTTTTATACCCATGGCTTGAAATAGTTAAGAACATTCAACCACTTAACAAAATGTAATAAATGATTGATGGCTAAGACCGTACACCAAGCGTTGCGTAGGACACAGAGATGAAACCACATGGTTGCTACTGTCTAAGAGCTTAAGGTCCAGTAAAGTTTATCTGTCGCTGAAGCATTGAAATACTTGGTAAATCTGGCCATAGCTACAGAGTAGGGGAAAACACATGAGGCAGAAAATAACTGTGGTGTGGGGGTTGGAAAATGCTCCCCCCCCTGCCCCCGCAAACACACAGAAAAAGAGGGGCATCAAAGAGAGGATCAGATTTTCATAGGTAAAGAAAGAGTTGATAAAGTTTTGGACTGAACTGTTTTAAAAAATTAGACACATCTGTTTATATTTGTAGCTAGAATGTTGAGTTTGAAATATACCCAGCTGTTAGAAAGATATCATGAATAGACTTATAGATTACAGATATTATGGAAATTTAGATTTGACAATTAGAACTAAAAGTAATCAGAACTAAGGAATGAAATGAAATTATGGCAAACCTTACTTATCTTCCTAGAGCTCATGTTTGAGACCGAGAGTGAAGGGAATGAATTAGAGTGCAGTAAAATATAAAATAATTGTTTCACTAAATATCTCTATGGGGAGTGCAAGGCAATAATCATGCCAGCAGTTTCAGTAGAAGTTAGATATAAAAGGCTAGACACCGAATTCAGCAATTCAGGTATAAGATGTTAACAATCCTGTCACAAAATGAATATGCAGATCGGTTATTTATTGATCCATGTAATTCACTTATTCAACGTTTTTTAAAGTGAGCACTATGTGTCAGAGACCATGTACTACACATAGGAAATACGGTCGCTGAGGAGACAGATTCCTGGTACTGTCATGATCACTTAGAGTTCAATGGAAGATATGACATTTTACAATAAACTACAGTGAGGATGATGACAGTTAAGATAGGGGAGGTGAGTAGAAGAGGCTATAGAACTAGAGTGAGGGTGGCTCCTCCTGCTTAGAAAGCTATTTGTAGAAGTGAAGGGTAAGCCGGCACCTTCAGGATGAGTTCCGTTTTGCCAGGCAATGGATAGGTGAGCGTGTTGGGAACGGCTCACCTATGGAGAGGAAAAACCCACATGTGCAAAACCCATGGGGATGGATTACAGAGGAGGCAGAGAGGGAGTTCAGAAGGAATCTGTGGAGCCTTCCAGAGTCGAGATCCTACATACCCTTGTAAATAAAGCAGAAGAATCACCAAAGGTTTTAACTAGTGAACCAAAATGATCTGCTCTATAGTTTTAAAACCTTGAAAAGCTTTAGTAAAGAAGGTTAAGGACTAGAGAGGAGCCTGGGTTTGGGGGCTGGAAGCCTCAAGTTGAGGTTATGAGTTCCAGGCTCCTGATAAATGTTATGGAAATGCAGACAAACCTGGGAACCACCTTCCCCCCGACTTTAAAGTCTTTTTTTCTTCTTTGAAAATAAATGAAGACAATGCTGTGTTCAGCCTGATGTCTCAGGTAAGTAGGGACACACTGAAGCAGGGAGGAGGGGAAGTGGCCAGGCTCATGCTGTGTTTTCCTGCTTTGAAGAGTCCCAGTGGGGCTCGAAGACAAGCTCTCAGTTTACAGTCATCGCAGAAATGACTTCAGGTCAATTCAACTTTAACGTGCAGAGCTTTCTGCTGAAGCTTTACCTTCCTCTCATCTTCACGATTAGGGAACTGAGCTCTTGTCAAGCATAGGCCACATATCCAGGGCCTTCAAGGGTTGAGCCAGAGTCCACCTGGGCCTTTGTGCCTGGCCCCTGGCGCTATGGCAGAGCAGGTATTTATCTGTATCCTAAGTGTGTTGTCTTTTAGAATCTAGAAAATGAGGTCTGGAAGAGGAACAAGAAACACCCCGGTGGTGGAAAGAGCTCAGAAAACAATGTCTTAGCCCCACCCCCTCTCCTCCCAGCTTGATGACAATGCCTGCTACAATCGTTTCTCTAGATCTCACTGGAGACTAGCTCAGCTCTGTTGAGGCAGTTTCTGCCAGAGCACAGGAACATGGATAGATTCTATCATTTAAAATCAGAGTGACATCTGAGCTGTCTATGTTCCTGGGCCCTCTGGCAGCTATGTTTTAAAGTACCCTCCCAGTCTGTTTGGGGCATCTCGTTCCACTTTTAGGAATCCCAAGATAAGCAATTAGAGCGTTGGGCTATGGAAGATGAACCTGCAGAAATGACTGTGGCTTAAATGTGTGTCTCAGAAAGAAGGGGGTGAATGTATTCAGAAAATAATGACTGATTATAGAAAATAGCTTGAGAGGAGGAAAAACTGTGTCCAAGAAAATAACTTAGGAAACAATTTCAAGTAGTCTATGCAAAGCATGATGTCTGCTACTTGGTCTCATATGCCAAATGAACAGGATAGAATTCTGTGATTTTGAGCTCCATGTTGGTGATTCCTTGAAAGCTGATCTTCAGTTCTTTTATGGCTCCTCTGGAATTGATGTCATAAGTTCCATCTCCTTTGATCACAGCCACAATCCTGCCATGACAGATAATTGTAATCTCTCCATATTCTCAATTTTAAGGATCGCAGTCTGCAAACACCATCAGCTATTTTTCCAGCTCACTCAACCTTCATGTTTTTTCCTGACTTCAATGACCTCTAATCCCACCAAGACTTGCAGTACTTAAGAAAAAAAAAAAAATCCAGAGCGATGAGAACATCAGTCTCAATGGCCAGCTTTCATGCTGCATTTATCTAGTCCACTCAGTCTTCCATGCATTTATACAATTACGTTATATTTTCTTTCCTCTCCTCAAATGTCCACCTTCTCCTACCTATCCTCAATCTTAGCCTATCATGTTGTTTCCTATTTGATTCTGAAAATGGAAGGGAACAATAGAACATTTCCATGTCTGCCTTTCACCAAATCTACCCAGATGTCTGCACCTGTCACCATTTACCCTGCCTTGTGTTCTATTACCATGGGGGAACTCTCTGGCACCCATCTAAGACCATTTGTGCATGAGATTCCAGCTCCAATCCTCTGCTCCCACCTAGTTAGTGTCATTACTTCAGCAACATGTCTGTTCCTCTCCTTTATCAATGTTTCTTTGCTTATTATATCAACCTCCTCAAAATACAAATATGTTCTTATATTCTCATTTTTAGAAAACCATCTTTTGATTTTGCATTCCTTGCCAATTGCCACCTCTGTTCTTCCTTACCATAAAATTTTTATAAAATGTTGACTATAGTAATTGTTTCCAATTTCTTTCTTTTTATTCTTTTGTAACCAGTGCAATAGACATGAAAGCTCTATTAGTTTATCAAAAATACTCTTGTCAAATCATTAATAATCACCTTTTTGCTAAATCCAATAATTATTCGCCATCCTTGAAAAACATTCTTCATTTCATTTCAAGGACATCACTCTCTCTTGGTTTCCCTCCAACCTCACTAGTCATACTCTCAGTTTTCTGAGGTATTTCTGCTCCTCTCTCTTACTGGGGCTTCATGCTTGGATGTTCTCCATTCTTATAAGCAATCTCTTCATGAGGGAGAGGAACAAAAAGAATCTATCTACCACCACAAAAAACAATTTCTTGCTGCTCAATGTCACATACTTACATTATTTGGTACACATATATTTTGTGCCTTACTGCACCTTTTTGGGCCCGATGATACCCTTGTTCACGGACTACCGCAGAAATCACAAATTTACACTGGTCTCATTCTACTAAAAGTTATCACAATCAACATGCCTTTTGTATCAGTAGCAGCAACTGTAGCAGAACCTTTTGAAAATTCCAACATGATTGTCTAAGTTTCGGGATCATCAACATCTCGATTCAATTAATAGAGAGATGAAAGAGGAAAATAGAAAAGCAAGTAGCATCTAAAGCCAGCATTGATGGCAAATAGGGGAGATATCTTCTGGCATTTGAGATAGCCTATAGGGACACATTTGACAGGAAGACAAGGATTCTTCCCAGCACCACATAGTTTCTTAATTTTTATATAAAAATGTATGTAGATGTCAAAAACGTATCTTCTGGAATCTTGTGGATTATTAGATTTTAAATGTCTAAACTTTAAGATAGTGAATCAAAATGAATTTCCGTTAACCAATATAATCTCTTGATTAGCACACTTGGTTTTACACTGAAGATTGCTATGTGTGAAGTTCTACAATGTTGATTTCTTGTTCTAAAGTCTTCCAAATGCTAATAAAAATAGAGTATGCATGGAGAATGTTTGCAGATTAACTAGAACTGGCTGTGGATGCCTACCATCTGGTGCTACAAAGCATGGATGGATTAGTTATAACAGCAGAGAGAATGAAATGCTTTACACAATCAGATGGCAAAATGGCAATAATGATGTGTGCACATAATCGAAGTACAGTGTGGGGTAGACAGAATTCTGGCAGCAGAAACCAAAGAAAGAGCTAGAGTAATTTTACCATTGAAAAGCTTCCAAATTAATATTGTTGGGACATTACAATGTCCAACTGGGAACAGCATGCACTATATTGCACTGGAAAGTTAGAATTTAGAGATGCAGTTGTTCTTTTATTCTCAACTAACTGTGGGATTTGTTGGCAAGTCAAATATCACATTAGAATTTGTAAAAACAAAATGATAATAAAGTCAATTCCTATGTAGACTTTATATGTCTGTAAACCTAAGAAAGTATAACTGAAGAGATAGGAAGTGGTAGAAGAAAAATATAAACTGAAGAACAATGAATGGATTTAAGGTACCTAATAATTTGGGGAAAATCAGTATTTTGTGGCATATTCAAAAGAAAGAAATCATTAATGAGGGAGAAAAAATAAGACAGTTTTTTTAAAAATTTCTAAGACATTTCTAAGAGAAGTACACACAGAAAAATATTTATACTGATCTACAAGCATTGGAGACATTTCTAAGAATATGAAGATAAAAATTTACCCAAACACACACACTAATACACACATAGACAAAAGGTCATTTAAAGTTAAAGGTACATGTGGAAATTAAATTTATTTTACCTTCTAAATACATTTGTTAATAAATTATCCACAGATTTCCACTTTGTAAGTCAGACATAACCATAAAATTAGTAAGACCTGTAAGTATATTAAAAACTATTAAACCAAAAGAATGCAAGGTTATTAAAGATATATGTTGGACATGAAAATGAGAGAGAAATAAAAGACCATGAGACTATTTGAGTAAATTAGTTATAACCCTAGGAAACAGAAATAATGAATAATTGCTTTGAATAATTGGTTATGAAATGTGGCCAATGAAAGGTACTCGTGATCACAGGAAAAAATTAGCTATTCTTTCTGATAGCAGCTTCAAATAACTAAGTCACTTCAAATAACATGATTTGTAATGAATAAAGAAAAAAGAAAAAAATGGCTGTGTGTTTCACTATTAAAAGAATATAAGATTTAGTTAAAACGTCAATTTGTTCAGCATCATCTTAAGGGAGTTATCTTAAGGGAAATATACAATTAAAAATAAATTCAAGTGGTCGAATATTTGAACTTGTATCCTAAAGCTATGTATGTTCTACTAACAAATGGGAAAATGTTTAGAATTTAAAATGCTTTAAAAAAAAAAAACTTTAAAGACCTAAGATATTTAAGGTGTCAGGAGACTGGTTCAGGCAGTTCGTCCTGAAGGGCTGGCACAAAGAGCCCTTGAAACATTTCACATCCACAATGCATAAAAGAGTGGGATGTAGATGCTGAACTCACAGTAGAGTAAATGTTCAAAATTGCTCATTACATATAGAAGTGGCTTAGGTTAATTTTGGAGGTGAAGTTAGAGGACAGTATGTTTCAGAGCCAAGTGTGGAAACTTTTCCCTCTCCTAACACACAATTTCATACTAGAAATCCAGGAGCTGATATACCCTACTTGAAGGGTGGGAAGTAACCTCCTTTACTTAAAGTTGATTGTTTGTAAATGGTAATCAAATCTATAAAACACAGCAACATCTACACTAGTGTTTCAATAAATAACTGTGCACTATGTTAATCTCACCAAGTATCACCTCCCATCATAGGAGGATTTCTTTTACCTTCTGTTTTAGGACCCTACTGAAGTACTGATATAGTTCATTGAGAAGAGCCAGCAAACTGCAAATGAATAGTTAAAAGACTTAGTGTACAACATTTAAGGCAAACATGGAAACCTGTAACATGTACCAGGGGAGGTAGAGTACCTCTCTTTGAGAATTTACATTTATCTAATTGCTATGAGCTGAATAATTGAAGCTCCATACAAATATCTGTCTTAAGAAAATGGCTCCTTACCTGGGCAACAGAGCTTGACCTCTACCCTTAGGAGAAATTATATGAGCAAGATACTTTCATGCAGCTAGTCACAGATAGAAGTAGATAAGACAAGCCAAATCCTGTAAACTACATGGAGCTATCTAAACACATCAGTGCTGGATAAATCAGAGACTCATCTAAAGGAGAGTGGTTATAAGTGGATGAGTGAGCAGAAGGACCTTCTATTCTAGGGCCAGTGTCTTCAGGTACTGGTCAGATAAGCACACACCCATATGCTATGATGTCAGCATAATGCCCTGTACCAAGGTCAGATTCAAATTAATTCTTATCTGTCATAATAACCTTCTAGAAATAAAGACTCTGTTATAAAAATGGTGCATTTCACTTCCTATCTTGACACTGCAATAACTAATACCTTGTTCGTGAAAGCAATCTTCTCACTATGGATGTTAGGGGCTATTTAAATTTGTTATGCAGAAGATTTGCCAAGACGATATAATATTTCTTGATGCTTTCAAATGCCTATTCTTTTGCCTTTATAAAGAGGATAAGTTGATTTAATTCACATTCTAGATACTGTTTCATACTTTAGGGGCATTAAATGGTACCCGGTTATATCAGCTTGATTTCTCCCTTTCTTTTTAGACATTTGACTTAGTTCTACATTATAAGCTATCTCAATTCCTGGAGTTTTGATGTAAATAGGTACAGACACACCTCAGAGGTATTGCAGGGTCAGTACCAGACCACTGAAATAAAGAGACTATCACAATAAAGCAGGTCACATAAATTTTTGTTTCCCCAATGCATATTCAAGTTATGTTTACACTACACTGTAGTCTATTAAGTGTGCAATATTATTTAAGTCTAATAAAACAATGTAGATAACTGAATTTAAAAATTACTTTATTGCTAAAAATTCTAACCCTTATCTGAGTATGTTGGGAAAATGACACCATTGGACTTGCTCCAAACCTTCAGTTTGTAAAAAACACAATATCTACAAGATGCAATAAAGCAAAGTGCCATGAATCAAGGTATGCCTGTCCTATAAATGTGTTTCTTTCTATCACCGCAAATTTGACGCCTTCGACCCACCTACCTCCACTTCCCTCTGGTAGCCATGAGTCCACTGTCCATATACATGAGTCTCTGTTTGTCATGTTTGTTTGATGCTTTTAGATTTATATCCCACATATGAGTGATATTATGTGATTTTCAACTTTTTCTGTCTGACTTATGTGGTGACTGAAAGAAATGTGACTATGGGACCTGAACACAAAATGAAACATATAAATGACATACTGTTGACTTGTACACTTAAATCTTATTAGATTTTGTGGGTCAATATCACCACAATACTTTTTAATAATAAAAAATAAATAAAATAAAATAAATACAGTAGCTTAAAATAACACCAAAAAAGAAATGTTTCTAATTGTTATAGCTACTGTATAATTATTATTAGATTATTAAGAATCCCAAAGTAAAGAAAGGAAGTCTATTGTTTTGAATCAAGTTTGTGATCTGAAACACAATTCTTTTCAAGAATCTGTGAGACCGCCCTGGAATATTGTTCACCCAGTTTTTAGAACTTAGGAGACTGCAGTGGTTCACTTTAATTCCATTATATAAAAGGGTTTTAGTGTTATTATCTGGTGTTTGCTGCTTTTCTTCACTGTACTTCATTTTTGGCACTTTCCTCGATCAGAAGCATGCACTGACAGATACTGAAACTGAAAATAAGTTATCTTCAATTTCACCATCTTTTCCATTTAATGTGACCAAACAACGTATCTAAGGGAATACTCTATTACCACGGCTCACTCATGCTGCTAGACTTAGTTACTTTAATCACAGGACCATTGAATAGCTCATTCAGCACTGAGTAGCTTGATTTCAGGGAAATAGAGACTCTTCCTGAGTTCGAAAAGATCTGTATTTGGTATCAAGGTTAGCTCTGTCTTTGGTTCCAAATTCAAAACAGTTGCCGAACAAGCTACTTCGTAGCTTCTTTGAGATTGTGAGTAGTACTTTATTTCAAATGAAAAAGTTTCCTTTTTCTTATTCTTTTAGTGACCGTTAATGGCTTTGATGGAAAAAATTAAGTCAAATGCTATTATTCCACTATATTTATTCGGAACCTATACTTTATACATTTATTTGTTTATTTATGTATTATCTATCTCTTTATTATATAGATGAAAACTTGCTGGAGGATGAAAATTTATTTTTTCACTTGTTCTGCACCTGGCAACCAGTAATATGTTTTTTATATTTGATACATCCAATGAATAGTCATTGAAGGTTAAAACAGATGTCGAATTGATATTCTATCACTTAAATTACTTTATTACATTTTGCTCAATAGATATAAGAACACAATTAAACAATTTATTTTATGGATTGTATAAAAATGTCTATTGTTTTCACAAGTCTTGAGATTTCTAAATCATAATTATTTCTAAAATTGGATAGAATTTGACTACAATAAAAATGTATAAACATAGAAACTTTGAAATGAGTCAAGAACTTTATGAAACCATGGTATATATACTATTATTTTATTATGTTATATGGCCCTAACATTCTGCTTAATTGTCTTTTCTCAAGTGATTGGTTTGTACCCAGCATTGTTTTTCTGATTGTTGAAAACAAATTTTAAGGGACAATTTTAATTTTTTTGAAGAGACATCAGCAAGATGGTAGAATAGGAGTTTTTAGCCCTCATTCCCTCTATAAAAAAACAAATATGAGATACACCAATAGATGAGTATACATATGATGGAATCTAGAAATCCTGCAGTAAGCTCCCAACAGGAACATACACACCAAGAAAAGGTTAAGAAAGAGAGTTTCATTTTATCCACATTACCCCTCTCCTAAGGCAGCAAAACTCAATGTCAAAAGAACCTCCAGTTTCTCTCATAGGAAATAAGAGTGTGGTGAGCTCCTAGCTTCACTATCTGTTTAGCATATAACAATACACTCATAAACAACTCAGGGTTCAAAGAAGGGATAAAAAGGAAAATAAACAATTAGAACGATAAGCTCAAGATTAGCAGCAGAAAGTAGAAAATAAAGATTACTGCATAAATAAGTGAAACAGAGAAACGACAGAAAAGATCAACAAAACTAAGAGCTGTTTTTTAAAAAAATTAACAGAACTTTAACCAGAATAACTAAGAAAAAAAAAAAGACTCAGTTATAAATAAAAAAAGAGAGAGTGTAATCGACATAGCATAATAATACAAAAATTATGAGACTGTTATAAATAATTATATGCCAACAAACTAGATAACATACTACAAATGGACAAATTCCTATAAACATGCAACCTAGCAAGACTAAATCATGAAGAAAGGAACATCTAAGCAGACCAATAATGGATAAAAAAGATTGAATTAGTCATCAAATCCACTCAACAAAATAAACTCCAAACCAGATGGCTTCATGAGTTAATTCTATCAAATATTTAAAGGAGCATTAATGACAATTATCCTTAAACTCATCCAAAAAATAGAAAAGAAGGAAAAATTCCAAACTCATTTTATGAAGCAAATAGTACTCTGATATCAAGGCAAGGACACTATAAGAAATTACAGGCCAATATATCTCATAAACACAGACAAAAATCCTCAATAAAACATAATAGACAGAATTTAACAGCACATTAAAAGAATAATATACCACAATTAAGTGGGATTCATCTCTGAAATGCAAGGATGGTTCAAAAATGCGAATCAATAAATGTGATACATAAAATTAACAGAATGAAGGATAAAAATCATAGGCAAGAAAAACAGATAAAAGGCATTCAAATCAAAAAGGAAGATGTAAAATTATCTCTGCAGATAATATATACAGAAAACTGTAAAGATTCTATTAAGAATGTTAAAACTAATAAAGAAATTCAGTGAATTTGCAGGATATAAAATAAAAATACAAAACTTAATGGTGTTTCCATTCACTAAAAACAAACTATATTAAAGAAAATTTAAGAAAACATTTCCATTTACAATAGCATAAAAACAATAAAATACTTAAGAATAAATTTAACCAAAGAAGTGACAGATTCATATGCTGGAGACTAAAAAAAATAAACAAATAAAAAATTTTAAAAATGAATGAAAGAAATTGAAGAGGACACAAATAAAAGAAAAGATAACTTGAGTTCATGGATTGGAAGAATTAATATTGTTTAAATGTTCATACTACCCAAAGTGACCTATAGATTCAATACGATCTCTATCGAAATTCTAATGACATTTTCTGTGGAAATAGAAAAAACAATCCTAAAGTTCATATAGTACTGCAAAAGACCCAGAATGGTCAAACAATTTTGAGCAAGAACAGAGCTGAAGACCTTACACTATCGGAATTCAAAATTATCACAAAGCTATAGTAACTAAAACAGTATAGTAATGTCATAAAAAACTGATACATAGACCAATGAAACAGAGAGCCATAACATAAATCCACACATTTATTATCAACTGTTCTTCTAAAGGAATGTCAAGAATACACAGGAGGGAAAATTAGTCTCTTCAATAAATGGTATTGGTAAAAATGAATATTCACATGCAGCAGAATAAAAGTGGATCATTATCTCACACCATATATAAAAATCAACTCAAAAAGGATTAAAGACATAAGCATAAGACCCCAAACTGTAAAACTAGTAGACGAAAATATATTTAAAAAAATCTTGACGTTGAGCCGAGCTATGATTTTTTAATGTAACCCTCAAAACACAAGCAACAGAAGCAAATAAAGACAAATGGAATTACTTCAAAATAAAAATTTCTGCACAGTAAAAGAAACAATCAACAGAGTAAAGACACAGCTTACATAATAGGAGAAAATATTTGCAACAATATATCTGATAAAGGATTAACATCCAAAATATATAAAGAAGTTAACTTATTAACTCAATAGCAAAATCATCATCATCATCATCATCATCATCATCATCCAATTAAAAATGGTCAAAAGACGTGAATAGACATTTCTCATTAAGAAGACATACAAATGGCCAATGGATATATCGTAAGGTGCTCTATATCACTAATTCTTAGGGAAGTGCAAATCAGAATAATAATGAGCTATCACTAACCGTTAAAATGAATATTACCAAATGATAAAACGTCTTGGAGAAAAAAGAATTCTAATACATTGTTAGTGGCAGTGTAAATTAGTACAGCCATTATGGAAAGCAACATGGAAATTCCTCAAAAGATTAAAAATGCAACTCTATGATTTAAAATCGGACTTTATAAGAAAATCATTCCAAAAGATAATGAATAGTCATCAATAGTTGACATTAAAATATTTGTATTCAATGATTTTTGAAAAAGATAATATTATTATTCTCATATATATTATATATATATATATAAATGAACATGTTAAAGATTTTATTTAACTCATTAACTATCATATGATCAAGCCACTCCACTTCTAGATGTATATCTGAAGGAAATGAAATCAGTATATCAAAGAGATATCTACACTCCCATGTTCATTGCAGAATATTTCATAATAGCCAAGATATGGAAACAAACTAAGCATACATTTCGATGGTATATATATATATATATATATATATATATATATATATATATAAATGAAATAGAGCATATAGTATATATTATTATATGTAAATAATATAGAATAGAATATTATTCAGACTTCATGGAATATTATTCAGAAATGAATAAAATTCTGTTCTTTGAGATATCATGCATGATCCTGGAAGACATGCTAAGGAAAATATAGAAAGACAAACCCTGCTTGATCTAGGTTATACGTAGAATCAAAAAAAGTCAAACTCATAGAAGCAGAGAGTAGAATGGTGGTTACCAGGGGATGTGGGATAGCATAAAAGGGGAAATGTTATTCAAAATGTACAAAGTTTCAGTTGTGCAGGGTAAATAAATTCTAAAGATCTAAAGTACAGCAAAGTGACATATTACTGTATTGTACTTGAAATTCACAAGAGTAGTTCTTACTTGTTCTCACACACAAAAAAATAGTAACTATATGAGGTGACGGATGTGTTAATTAGCTTGATTGTAGTTAATTATTTCACAATGTAATGTATATCAAAACATCACGTAGTACACTTTAAATACATAAATTTTTTATATGTCAGTTTTACCTTACCTCAATAAAACAAAAAATGAATTTGACCTGAGTGTCCAGCTTAATAATGCTTAGAATCAACTGTTTTTTTTCTGTTCTTTTTTAATCATAATGACTTTAGAAAACTACAAACATTTTTTTAAAAACATAAATTTTTGTTCATAAACCTAAAGCATGTGAAGATTGAACAGTTTAATAGCAAAGTATTTTTAGTAGCAAAAAAAGCATGTATAGACTGTTCCTCAAATAAAGCGAAACCAATATAATTTTCTGTGTTCAACTCCAAATTTTTCCTCTTAAAGGCCTAGACCTTAGGCTAATTGTTAAATAAATGAAGTTATTTTCATCTACTATACTTATTGTTTGTAACTCCTGGCCTACACAATTCCCCACATCATCTTGGGAGCTTATAGTGGGGATCATTTCCCTGAGTGTCCTATCTGAAAATATTTGAATCTTCTGGCATTTATCAGTCCCTCCATCTACAGAAAACACAACTGTGTTACAGACTATTCCCCAGGAGTCGATGAGCTTCTTGACATTTCAGAACAAATCTCTTATGGAATTTTTTTCACTATTTATCTACTTAATTGATTTAACTCTATTTTTTTTTTCTGCACTGTGTGAATAAACCAGGCATCATGGACTGAATTGTGTTCCCTCAAAATTCTTATGTTGACGACCTAACCCCTGTGACCTCAGAATGTGACTGTATTTGGAGACAGAATCTCAAAATATGTAAATAAGTTAAAATGACACCATGAAGGTGGTGCTAACCCAATCTGCTTGGTGTCCTTTTAAGAAGAAAAAGTTAAGACATGCAAAGAGACACCAGTGATGTATGAGCACAGAGGAAAGATCATGTAAAGACACAGGATAAGTGAGAGAAGACCATCTACCAACAAAGGAGAGAAGCTTTAGAATAATATCAACCTGGCCCAAACCTTGACCTCAGACTTCTGGCCTCCAGGACTGAGATAAATCTCTATTGTTTAGGCCACTCATTCTGTGGTATTCTGTGTGGCGGCCCTAGCAAATTAACACATCAAGTAATTGTCTTGCTCTATAATTGTACTTGTGTTTTTACAGTTTGAGTGTTCCAGTAGTATCTGCTCTAATTTTTGATGCTTATGAATGTTGCAATCCTCTTGTGAAAAAATAGAAATGATAAAACTTTAGTTCTCACTCTTTTCCCACCTAGCCATATGACCTTTTATATTTCACTTCACTTCTCTGGTACTTTAAAATCTAATACTCTCAAGTGAGAAAAATAATGCTGGGTTGGTCTATTTATATTACTGATGTGTTTTTATGACATTTAATTGTAGTAGTTAAAGTTCTCAATAAAGTGCCTTGCAAGAATACAAATGTAAAATAGAATTTTATGTGCGTTGTTGGCAATGTCCACTCACTATCCAGTCAAATGTTATTTTTAAAAACCCATTCTAAATTTCACCTCATGTTTTATAACTTTTCCAAAGGCCCCAAAATGAATTGGCTGTTTCATTTTTATCTTCTCCTTTGAAAGTATTTTGTTCTTTACTCTGCTTAACACTTACTCTGTTTCATTATAATTTATCTGTTAATGAGACATAATTATTACATAAAAATCTTAGCTGCATCATAGCAAGGAGAGAGTTACACAATATAATTATCACTGAACTTCCAGTATACTAGTACTGTGTCTGGGAAACAGTAGATGTTCAATTAAAAATGAGTAAAAGTATGGATGAAAATGAATTCAATGTTTATAACTCTATGATTTAAAATTGGAATTTATAAGAAAATCATTCAAAAAGATAATGAATATTCATTAACATAGGACATTAAAATATACATATTCAAAGATTTTTTTGAAAAAGGTAATATTATGATTTTCATACATATATGAAAATGAACACGATAAAGATTTTATTTAACTCATTAATCAATGAGAGAACCATACAGATATAACCATTTCAAAAGTGGGTTTAAAAATCCACATATTTGTAAACCACAAATATTGAAATGAATGTACAAATGCAGGCAATATCATTTTTCCCCCCACAGAGAAAGACGATTATTCCTCCAAGACTCAGAATTCATTTGTATATTTACATACAGTAATTATTTTATATATGTATCAGTCATATAATTCTGCAACTAGCAGAATTATAAAACATTTCCCCCATAATCAATGTATGGTTTTACATTGAGCCACTAATTAATTATTTTCTATGAAATCAAAGTCCTAAAATTTTCAAAGACTAGCTGAAGTTTTCACTACTCAGTAGCAAATGATTGGTGAATTTTAGCTGAAGGAAAATTAATCTCTGGCTTTTTGATGGACAACTTTTCTGTGTAGAAGGCATTGGAATAATTATTTGAGGAAAATTTGTATGAGGGGATTTTACAGGTAATGCCATCAAGGTCAGTGTCAGCTTAGATTAACTATGGCTTGGTATCTGTCATCCAAATTAGTGCTGCCTGGGAAGGAAGGTTAACCTGAGCACCCAACTCTTCAAGAAGATTTTCCTTCATGAATCAGCAATTCTTTCCACCCTCCTTTCTTCTTTCCAAGGTCAAAGTGTTTTACTATCCCTACAGGCCTACTATACTTGCCAATTGGTTTATACCCTTTTGTAGCTGACAAGTAACTTGTTGCCCACTGGGTTTGACAGACTACTGATGAATTACAATTCAATAAAATTTTTGAGGAAGCATCACTTATACCTGTGTGTATGTGTGTGAGTGTGTGCGCATACATATCTATTGAATAAAAATTTTAGCATGTGTAGGGCACAAGTTCCTTCTGAATACACCATTTTTTTTTATCATAGTGAGATGTGTAATGTTTTATTAAAAGAGAATTTAGAATAGATCTCAACTGAATTGTGACCTGATCACAGAATCCATACTTGAAGGATATTATGCAGTTGAAGGAGAAAACTAAGTAGATCTGAGTCTGCACAGTTCTAAGTCTCTCCTTAGATGTTGAACAAAAAAAAAAAAAAAAAAAAGAGGACATTTTGGGACATTTTAAAAAAATCTGCCATACATTCAGTGTTTCATAAAACTGAAAGTTTTAGAATATTGTCTGTCAATGATAGTGTGGGAAGGACTTTCATGATAATAATATGAATACTACTTGTAATTTTTGGTTTCTTTCTATATTTAAGTGGCAACCGTGGAGGTGCATACCACTTTGAGAGAGAACTTTCTGCAAGGAATACAGTTATCTGAGAGGCTCTGTTGAAGCATCTTCAAGATCCACCACAGTGTTTTAGCTGAGGTCTTGCTATTTCTGGGTGGCTTTTGCCAGAGACCTAGCATGACATTTACTGTGGCTGGGCCACTTCTTTCCAATGCAGGACTGTCCTGTGGGGGAATCTGCAATGGAGCTGCGCTTTCTGCTCTCTGAGATGTTGTTAGAACTGAACTAGTGTTTGGGGCCCTTCCCACCCAGTCCATCTTCCCTTCGCTTCCCTTTTACATGTGTTAACTTTAAATAGTGGTCCTTAGACTTTCCAGTTCTAATGCCTGCTCCCTCTCCTCTGTCTTTCACTGAGTAAATATTTTTCACTTCTGATTCAGTCTTAACATCTGCTTCCTAGAAGACTCAAACATGGAGTAGACTACCTACAAATAAAGATAGCATTCATATTACTATATACATATACACACAAACACATATGTATTTAAACATATATCGATATTTTGTACACATTTTATTTTAAGCCTTCACGATATTACATGTTGTAGATGTAGCTATCTCCATTACACCGGTAAAAATATTTCAAGCTAAGAAATGTATGAATAATTGACTACATTTAGAATACAAAGAATATGTGACTATATTGTTCATACTTTTCATCATTGTACGTTATTACATATTTTGGAGAATTTTAATATATTCTATCCAGCACATAGTTATTTTTAATTAAAATAAAAATATGAAGCGATAAATATTATTTTCCATCCTCCTGACAGTAACAATACATACTTGATTCCTGAAGCAAGAGTGGATGAGGGTAAAATTCAACAGAGGAGTCAGACACTATACTGGGTTTATGTAAGAAAGAACTAAGCCACAGGGAGTAAGAACAAAGCCCTACACAAGTCTGGAGTTTGTGAGTAAATAAACACTCGAACTGTCCTTTAAATTACATTTTGTGATCATGCTATTTTATTTGCCTGCAGTTGGAGAAGAGAGTAAGACACAAGGAGTCAGTCGTCTTGAAAGGACACCATTTTGGCCCTGTTCCTCTTCTACATTCTCTGCTTTCCAGTGGACATGAAAATATGAAAAGAAAAGAGCTGAAGCCTTCATATCTATATATGTTTAGTAAGTTCCTATAATGAAACAATTACTTGGTACTTTTCCTTCTGGCAAAGTATTCGATCGCTTAGAAGCTGTATGGACGTGCTGTTTGACCATTCTGTTACTTTATGGCCTTGAGTCGCACAGTTCAAATTTTCTTTGCATATGATGTGTTCAAATAACATTTTATGCAGGAGAAAAGACCACTCTTTCCTAATTAAAGTGGGAGATGATTGCCAAACACAGCTTTAAAAATGTTAACAAAAGTATTGGGTATACGAGTAGATTTTTAATAAAAATCGTGAAGAAGTGAAGAAGGAAATTTCTTTTCATTAGTCTTCATTCTGCTATTCTTCATCAATCTTTTTTGAGATTTTAGGATTTTATTAACTATTCTCCACTTCGTTTATTTGCTACTATTCTTTTTTTTTTTTGCCTAAAATGTCCTTCTGTGCTTCCCCTACCTAGTGAATTTCTATTTATCTTTATGCACTAATTCTCATGCCTCTCCCTAACACCCTCTTTCTCTCATGGCAGTTTTCTCTTATTTTTCCATATAATTTTTTTTTTTCATTTGAGTAAAATATTCAAAGGCATGCCTTTTTCATCTTATTTCCCCAACACCTGACATGAATAGTCAGCAAATTCTCACATTGGCTTGTAATTACTTTATAGACAGTCACTATTCTAAATTTCCAACCTACCCATTCAATTATCTGTCATGCAGACTCTGATTCATTCAGATTAGCTCATTTACTATGCAAAGAGTATCTAAACACTTGAACACAATTCAAAATAATCAAGTAATCAAAATGCTTATACTCCAAGACTACCTTTCACTACTTTCCCACGGTTTCATACGCCACTGATTTTTCTCAATGCTGTAGAAAAGTTTCACATTCTCCATGAATTTCTGCTTCTATTCCAGATCATATTAATTATCTTTCTTTTGACCTCATGTTTTTTTTTCTTTATTGTTTGTATTATTCATTGGCACGAGGTCTTATTTTTAACATACTTTATATTGTTTTGTTGTGGTATTGGTCTTGAGACTAGAATGTTTTTGTTGTATGTGTGAGCACGTGTGTGTGTGTGCGTGTGTGTGTGTGTGTGTGTTAAAATAATTATATACTGTAAACCTGAAAGATATATAAGAAATTTGTCCAAGTATGCTGAATTAATTTAGGGGCAGATGGATAGTGTAAAAACTATGAGAAAGCCATTTGTTCCTTGTGAGGACACACAATAGGCAAACCAACAGCAGAAGGAAAAGGATGGATAGGAAATTTGGGCTTTGGCTAGAGGGAGTTATGTATATGTGCAGAAAAGCTTGGCAGTTGAAGACTCATCAAAACTTACTATGTAGTTCAACTCCATATGAGCAGTTTACAATACAGCGTGAAAGGGAGAGAAGAGGAATGGCTAGCCAAGGTGACATGAGAGAGTGAAAACCAATCCAGCAGCATGAATTCGATCACCAATGAAAATGCTTCTTTTGTATAAAGTCAGCATCGAACGCCCAAAACAGCGCTGATGGTAAGAACGAAGTGCTCCACCTTGTCACTTGAAATCTACAGCCAGCAGGTCAGCATGAGACTGCAATGAACGAAGTGGCAGAAACACAGATAAAATTTAGAGCAACTCAGGCAACTCTGCAGTGATGGAGTGCGAAGTGGCACATGAGGATGTCAGGGAGATGGCATGGTCAACCCAATCTCAAGAAGTAACTTAACTTTTGTTTAGTTACATTGTAATTGCCCAGGTTAGTGTAACCTAGGAAAATGTTTGAAAAGATTTCAAAGTAGTTGGAAAACTTGTTATGTAACTTAAACTTTTTCTCTGTAAGGATATTAGTTCTCCAACTATTTCATGAGCTATTTTGTTGTTTGCTGTTCTTGTTTTGGTGACTGTGTAGTGGGATAGTAAAGAACAGAGGCTTTTGGGGCTGTGTTGTTATTTTTTTATTTTGCTTTATGTTTTACCCCAGCTCTATTCCTAGCTACTTATGTGAATTTGGAAAATTTACAATAAAAAAGGGATTATAAATATTCTCTGAATCTCAGTGAATTATTTTTAGTAAAATGAAATAATTGTACAAAAAAAACCCTGAGACTCGTACAAATTATACTAATCCTAAAACTTTTATATCTCACAAAAGCTAATATAGTCTCATATAATAGGTACTGAGACAAAGATGATTAAATATTGGGCAAGAATGAGAGAGGTAAATGTTACAGGTAAAAGAAATATACAGTGGGAGATGAACAGGCTATCTGAAGTAACTCGGATTGGTCATCATTAATACCAAATCCACATTCTAGATATAGCTTTTGAGATACTGAGATGTTATTATATTACTTCCCTAAGTAACTAAACATCTTAGAACTGAAAAACTATAACCAAACTCAACTGAAATACCCAAGACAAAAAGAGAATAGTATAACAAGCAAAATGCAAACATATTTGACTGAGGCACTATCCTAGTAAATAACTATATCCTAGTAAATAACTAAATAAGCATACTTGAAGACCAACTGATGTCTTTGTAAGTATAATTGGGTAGGGTGGGATGATCAAAATGAAACTATAGTTGACCCTTGAACTACATGAGTTTGAACTGAGGGTGTCCGGTTACATGGGGATTTTTTTTTTTCAATAAATATTGTAAATATATTTTATCTTCCAATAATTGAAATTATTTTCTCTAGCTTACTTTATTGTAAGACTCAATTATATGATACATATAACAACCAAAATATGTGTTAATTGATTGGTTATATAATGAATAAGGCTTATGGTCAATAGGAGGCTATTAGTGGTTAAGTATTTGAGGAATCAGAAGTTATACATGGATTTTTGACTGTGTGTGGAAGCTGGTGCTCTCAACCCTTGAATTGTTCAAAGGTGAACTGTAGCTTTATTGTATGAATTTCTCCTCTCAATAAATAGAGCAATTTCGGACTAGATTGTTGTTGTTGAACATGTGCAAATTCTCTCTTCTCGGAAACATTGGTTAAAGTCAAACATCTAACATATTTATTAGTGAGTCACCAAGAAAGTATTAGTTGATAATTAATGTAATCATGCAGCTGAACAGAATGTAACATTCGTTTGTCGTTTTGCATCATTTCCATGGCCCGTCATACACAATAGCAGCATAACTCGGTTTGATTTTAAATAACTCTTCAGCGGCACATGCAATGCCATCCTTCCTTCGAGGAAAAGCTGTTACTGATGGTCAATAAATCATATTGTATGATAAAGTATATCAATTTTATTCACAGGAGATGACACTTCCTGATCTCATTTCCGAATTCTAAAGTGCCTTGCGGGTATAGGACCTGTATTTCCCTGAGGTTGTAAGAACAGCATGACCTTAGAGCATAAAAGCTATCATATTTTCAAGAGGTGTTTAATTTGTTGACTGGAAATATGTATCATCAAAATTCTTTGCTATAAATAACACAGGTATTTGACATTATGAACTTATTAATTTTACCACTTAGGTCTTTAAATTGAATGAAAATTATAATAATCTATTTTCTTTGGCTACTGCAAAGTGTGTAAACTCAGTGATGCAACATTAAAAACTCACACCTTATTTTACCATCAACTTTCATCCTCAGTTTTCAACAAGTCTTGATAATGGATAAGCATATGCAGTCATTCACTGATCACATAACAGGACATGAGCTAGATAAAACGTGGCAGGTTACCCTCTACTCTTGTCATTATATGGCTTTACTAACTATATTTACTACCATCTAGACGAATTAGAATTTCCAAATAAGGGGAATAAAAGGAGAAAGAGAAAACTTGCTTTGACATTGCAAGGTAAGATTGCTTGTGGTGACAGAATTAGACACATCTGGGATAAGAAACCTAATTTTTCCTTCCTGAATTTTTAACTTGAAGACATAACCACAGTCCATTTAGAGAATCAATTAAGGATTTTCAGCCAGGAATTCTTACACATTACCAAAGTAAATGCATTTGTGTGAAGTTTTCTCTTACCTATTGCTTTTGCCACCATTGATTTAAAACACAAGCAGTTTGTTTGGTGTTTTAGATAAGAGGTGGTAAGATACTTAACTTTCTGTTTAGTTTTATCAATAAAAAATTGCTTAACTGCTTAGGATTTTCCTTAACCATGTCAAAAATAATGGTTTGAATAGATGCATGTTATACATCATACACAGAGTAGAAATTTCAATGGATGGAGATGACAGCTCTTTCCATGAAATTGATGAGATAGGCAATAATAAAAAACATATACTTAAGTAAGACTAAATAATCCATTTGATTCGTGAGGGTGGTTACCAAGTTAGAAACCACTCAATTCCTTAAATTGGACTATTTCATGCTCCTATGGAAAATTATGGTTGCTTGGCTATTAAAAGAAGATTAGACATGGATTAAATGTATTATTATGTTTCCTGGCATTCTTCTAGAATTTTCAAGTACAAGTTGATGGATAAAAAAAGTTTCAACCTATTCTATGTAAAGATTTGTCTATGTTTCTGATTTTGTAACTATCTCAAGATTTCATCATATGATTTCAATTTTCAAAAATAAAAATAAAATGTTTATTGTTCATTAAATTTCAGGAAATTTGATGTATGCTATCTTAAGAGTCATCAAATTAAGATTAGTATACTTACACTTTTCAACATGTGAAAATCATAATCATTAAAAAAAAAACCTGAGACTCAAAAGAAGAGTAGGTAATTTGTCCAAAGTCATATACTTGTGGTTTGCAGAGCAATATATAAAACTATTTCGATTATATTTTAAATAATGTTTTTCATTGTACACATTGGCACTTTACATATCCTTGTTCCATTTTATCTCCCTTACTCCTTTCTCCCCTGCTTTCAGTATATTCTACCAACATTAATTTTAGGAAAATATTCTTGTTTTGTTTTAAATGACAATGTGCCCTTGCAAAGTTTCAATTCGTTCGGCTCCTGTAATTAGTGGTGGCCTGACTGTGTTCTGGACAATGGAATTTATAGAGATTTACTAGATGGAGATTAGAGAAAAGATACTATTTTCATAATTAAAAGTTAAATTCTTAATAGGCATTGACTTTCTGATCATCATTATTTCTTTCTTCTGCTTGAGATATGCATGTGATATACATGGTACAATAGCCACACTGTGACCATGAGGGTAAAAACCACAGGCAGAGTGAAAAGGAAATGAGAAAATTGTATCCCCTTTGTTATCATGGAACCATTATATTAGTCCTGGACTGCTTACTCTGGGGTTCATATTTCATGGAAAAAAATAAATATCTACTTGGCCAAGCAACTCAGGTCGTGGTTTTATAGTATGTGTCTTAACACTTAGAGTTATGAAACCTAATTCCATTGCAAAGTTCAGTAAACCATTGACTCTGTTAATATCTAAAACAGTGACTAATCTCTTCCCAATTGTACCTTGAACAATAATCATCAGTAAGTAAAAATTGAACTGAGCACCCATTTTGCTGAGTAGTGTGCTAACACTAGAGGAAGGAAGAGTAATGGGTTATGGATTATGTACTAATGGTGGGTCCTGACTTTAGGATTTTAGAGCCTTTTTAGCAGGACCTGTGAAAGCAAAGAAGTATATTTTTCTCCCCTGAAGGACATCAAATACAGCACATCAAAGCCCTCTTGAAAAAGTGGAGTTGTAACAGCTTTATACTTATTTCCTCTTAGTTTCTTTTGTAACTTGAAAGATAAATCTAACCTCAAACTCTAAGAGATTGTCTAATGTGTAAGTCCTCTTGCTCTCATGCAAAATGGCTTTTCTTATGAGGAAAAATTTCATTTATGCCACAAATGCTCATTTAATGGACGGTAACTCTTTAGTGTCCTAGGAATAAAAGGAAGGTGGAGAAAAAGTCTTTTTATTCAGAAACCTTACAAAGTAATAGAGACAGAAAGTAAAGAAAATATGTTTCTATCAACTTCTGCATCAATTTCCTCTTACTATCAAGTAAGTAAACTCTTACCTCCTTTGTAAGGATTAATAACGATTATCAGCATTATAGGAAAGGTATGTATTGATGTTTATGTTTTCATAAGTAGAACTTAAAATTTGTGCAATAAATCAGCCCTAGATAATAAAGGCTGAAATGTCTTTAGGTCCATATATAACTATGTGACAGACGATGTAAAATAAACTCATCATCAAAACATAATTCCAGAGACCCCCACTCCTCCCAACATGCCAACTCACCCAAGCCAGCTCTAGGATTTTTTTCCATATAAATGGCCTGTCTTGGCTCATGCTGCACATTTTCCTAAAATCTCTCAAAGGTTCACAAAATCCAAACAAGCGGCATCTGGTCTTGGTGTGCCCTGTATCTCTTGCTGAACAGCCCTAAGCCTGGCACTAGCGACTGCTGGACTTGGTTCCCAGATTGGCCTCTAGAGGCAGCTTTAAGTCCAGCACGGGTCGTGGCCAACTGTGGATTGCTGGATTGCTTGGTGACTCTTGCCAGGTGGCCCAGGGAAGGGCACAGGCTGCAGCCGAACTTGACCTGCAGTGGAGCCCCTCCCTGGAGGCCCTTGGGCTGGCACACCACAAGGTTGGATTCAATATGAGCCAGGGAACCACCCAGAGCTGTATCCAAGGAGGAGACACCTAACCAGCAGCACTGGGCAAGCACTGGAGCCCAATTGAAGAGAATCCTGCTGTGTAGGGTCAGCCCCTCACTGGCTAATTCTCACAACCAATCAGCCTGAGGGTCAATCCTTCCCACTCATGTGCAAAGAGCAACCAAGTCTCATCTAACAGCGGGAGGGCACACACAATCCATACAAGGGACACACCTTAAGCACCTGGCTCAGGTGACCAGGGAAGACTGTGCCACTAGGCCCCACAGGACACCTACAACATAAAGCCACTCTACTAAGACCAAGGGACTTAGGATCCTTACCTAATACATAAAAGCAAACACAAGAAGGCAGTCAAAATGGGGAGACAAAGAAACATGTCTCAAATGAAAGAACAGATCAAAACTCCAGAAAAAGAACTAAACAAAATGGGGACGGGAAATCTACCAGATGCGGAGTTCAAAACACTGGTTAAAAGGATGCTCAGTAAACCTAGGAGAAAAATAGATAAACTCGAAGAACTCTAATAATGAGATAGAAAACATAAAAATGGAGATAAAAATACCTAAAAAAGAACAAGTCAGAAATAAAGAATACAATAACTGAAATAAAGAACACATTGTAAGGAATTAACAGTAGATTAGATGAAGCAGAGAGTTGAATCAGTGATTTAGAAGCTAAGGTAGCAGAAGACATCAATTAGAACAAAAACAACAACAAAAAGAATCCAAAAAAATGAGGATAGTTTAAGGAGCCTCTGGGATAACATCAGGTGTACCAACATTCACATATTAGGGGCACCAGAAGGAGAAGAGAGAGAGCAAAGAATTGAAAATCTATTGAAAAATAATGAATGAAAACTTCCCTAACCTAGTTCAAGAAGTAGACATATAATCCCAGGAAGCTCAGAAAGCCCCAAACAATATGAACCCAAAGAGGCCCATACCAAGACACATCATAATTAAAATACCAAAGGTTAAAGACAGAAAGAGAATTTTAAAAACAGCAAAAGAAAAGCAATTAGTTACCTACAAGTGATATCCCACAAGACCATCAGCTGATTTCTCAACAAAAACTTTGCTGGCCAGAAGGGAGTGGTATGAAATACTCAAAGTGATGAAAAGAAAGACATATAACCAAGACTACTCTACTCAGCAAAGCTATGGATTAGAATCGAAGGACAGATAAAAAGCTTCCCAGACAAGAAAAAGCTAAAGGATTTCATTAACACCAAGCCAGTATTAAAAGAAATGTTAGAGAGACTTCTTTAAGAAGAAAAAATATATATCAAAAATATAATTAAGAAAATGGCAATAACTACATATCTATCAACAATTACTTCAAATGAAAAAGGATTAACTGCTCCAATTGAAAGATAGGGTGGCTGAATGGATAAGAAAATTATACCCTTGGATATGCTGCCTACAAAAAACTCAGTTCAGATTGAAAGATGCACACGGACTGAAAGTAGAGGGATGGAAAAAGATACTTATGAAAACTGAAGTTTAAAAATCTGGGGTAGTAATACTTATACCAGATAAAATAGAGTTTAAAAGAAAGGCTGCATAACAAGAGCCAAAGAAGGACCCAGTAATCCCACTTCTGAGTGTTTATCAGAAGAAGCCCAAAATACTACTTTGAAAGGACATGTGCATCCATATGTTCATTGCAGCATTATTTATAATAGCCAAGATATGGAGGCAACCTGGGTGTCCACCAATGGATGAATGGATAAAGATGAGTTGATACATGTATATAATGGAATATTACTCAGCCATAAAAAAAAATGAAAAAATAATTTAATCTTGTCATCTGCAACGACCTGGATAGACCTAGAGGATATTGTGCTGAGTTGAATAAGTCAGATAGAGAAAAACATATATCATGTGATTTCACTTACATGTGAAATCTAAGGAATAAAATAAACAAACAAAACAGAAACAACCTCGTAAATACGGAGAACATTTTGAGAGTTGCCAGATGGGAGAGGGTTGAGAAAAGTGGGTGAAAGAGGGGAAATAATTAAGAAGTACAAATTGGTAACTTCAAAACAGTCATGAGTATGTAAATTACAGCATAGAGAATACAATCAATAATGTAATAACTATGAATGGCGTCAGATGCGTACTAGATTTATCATGGTGATCACTTCATAAGTCATATATGTCTAATCACTACATTGTATACTTGAAACTAATATAATATTGTACTCCAACTACGACTGAAAAATTTTAAAAAATATTTAAAAATATACAATTCCAGCATTCACATAAAAAATCATTGGTATAATAAAATGTAAATAAAACCATTTTGGATGTTTTCGAAGAAATAATATACTTGAGGATCTTAATTATACACAGGGATGACTCCTTTAACTTATTAAGCCCTCTTGAAAAAGTGCTTAAAATATAACAAAATATAATAATAATAATAAAATTAGTCCTGGACTCCCTACTCTGGGGTTCTTCATGTTCTGACAACACAATTAATTAATATCCTCAATATATCCACTAACCAGAGGCAGAGCTTCACTCAAAGCATGTGGACTGAAAATAGAAAGAGGGTGTTTTCTAGAAGAAATTTCAGGGTAATTTCACCCAAAGTTAGACACTAGAAATGCTAGGTACGCTCTTAAAAATAATAGCACATGCAGACACTCACACACACATACGTGCACATTAGCTACTATTTCTATCTGTGCATATTAGCCACTATTTCTAACCCTAAAGAAGCCTGTAGGATTTTCAAAGAAAACACAAAGACAATACATTTCTGGACAATAGGTACATCTTTTCATAGTCTTTATAAAATGGTTCAATCACCTCTGCTTTCTACAGTTCCATGTTTCTATTCCTTTAACATGTAATTCTGAACAGGTCAAATCCAAGAGGAAATCAAATGTCAGTCAGGTCACTAACGGCAGAAACACTGATAGAAATCCTAATTAGAGCTAAGCATTTAATTATCTTTCTGTTCCTCTCGTTTCTAGTATTGCCACATTTCTCAAATGACTTGATTTTTTTTTTTAAATAACTAAAAATAGTGATCCATAAAAGATGAGCTTGGCCCCATATCTCCAAATTCCAATTCTAGACTAGTTATAATGTAATGGTTTATTTTATAGAAAAGAGACTCATCTTTATAAATAAATGATGCCTTGCGTTCTTCACTGTAAATGCTTTGAAAATGTACTAATCTAAAGGAATCTCACTGGCTCGAAAACCAGTTTACATTGATTTTTCAGAAGTACTGAATTCAGTGCAGCTGCCTCTAGAAACCACTATGAACTTTCCACATCCTAGCCATAAAAATATACAGTAACAATAAACTTTAAATAAAGTCTTCTGTAGACTTCTATGGTATCACATTTTAGAATACTGTATTATTTTGTAACCCAGTCTTTTTTGTTTGTTTTCTCAATCTCTAGCATTATCATATTTTAAAAAATATCAATATTTATGATTTTCTCTGTTACCATACTGGTTGGCTGGGACTAGCTGCATATTTTATTAAGCATAGACTGCTTTTCTCACCAGCATTTGAGGTGAATGTGTGCTATTTGTTTCTAAATTTGAAAGGAATAAAGGGACAATGAGTTTTCTTCAGGTCACAGCTTCACTCTACAAGGTTTCAGTTACCTGTGGTCAACGGCAGCCCAAAAATATTCAATGGAAAATTCTATGAATAAATGATTGGATTCATAAATTAGAAGTTGTGCCCTCTTTCGAGCAGTGGTGATGAAATCTCTCGAGGGTCTGCTCCTTCCCGCTCAGGATGTGACTCATTTCTTGGTTGAGGATCTCTATGCTGTAGATGCTGCCTGCTCATTGGTCGCTTATTAGCTGTCTTGGTTGCTAGAGCTACTGTAATGTATCCCAGTGCTCGTGTTCAAGTAATGCTTATTATTTAATAATGTCTCTGAAGCCCAAGAGTAGTGATGCTGGTAATAAGGAAATACCAAAGAGAAGCTATATATATCAGAAGTCTTGTGCAGCAGATTCACTTACAAAGGACAATGTAGCTGATGGACACTTCAGGGCTTCGTGATATTTATTTTAGAGGAAGTTTCTCTTAAGTTTTTAAAATATTGTTATTGTGGGATGGGTAACCTAATACACTCTTGGTGAGATTCTGGGTGCTTCTGCAGAAATATCAACATAATTTGAGACATTAGTGACACCACTGTTGATTCACATGGCATCTGAAATTTTCTGAGTATTTTGTGTGGGGAATTAATGGGGTTAATTTTCATGTCTCTAGTAAAAGTGTATCATTTAACTCTCAGATAAATATTGACTTAAATCAAAATGTATGCCAACTACGAATCGTAAATATAAAAAAGAAAAATGTTAAAAATTGAAATATGCAAACTTTTTCATTATAGAATATAGATCTAAAACTCTATTCTGTTAACCCAATCTTTTACTATTTTATGAAATTTTATTGGATTCTAATCTGTGTTATATTTACAGAGTCTGATAATTTATGAGTATTTGAGTGAGTAATTTAAATTAGTTAATAGAAATATATTGTGTATTAGCCAGTTCTACAGAAGGATGCATTGATAGACATATGAAATCAAACTGAGCTGATTTTTGAAATGAAAAGTAAGTCTCTACACCAAAATAATAAAAACTGAAAACTTTGTTATTTTATATAATCTGTATTTTTGATAGATAAACAAAGGCAATGTCAAAAGTTTTATTTCAACCCAAATGACCATAATGCTATTATTATTAAAAATGTTCTTTGAACCATAACAAACTGGAAACAGCTTTATGAGTTAAATCTTATTGATATTAATTTCAGAAATTTCCCCTTATTGCAATGTTAACTAAATGTTCAAGAAAAATAATATTTGAGGAAAGTACATATATATTTTTAAGAATACTAACTCTATAAGCCTACATAATACAGTGTGGTACAAAATCTGGACAGAAACGCAAATATTCAAGGGGCTGAGGATGGGTATCTTAGCACAGAAAACTGGATGAATTTTATAATACCTCTTTTCTGATAAAATGATTTTTTAAACTCCTTCATGAAATTTTTGTACCTTCCGCTCATAGAAAAGTATATTAGTGAATCTAAGAGCCTAAAAATATTAAGTACAATTTATTTAAGTTATAGGAAATCATTAAGCATTTTATGGAAAATAAAATCATGCGTAGTTATATTCCCATTTATTTTATTTACATAAAATACCAACGATGTATACTTTTGGTAAATAAAGTTAATACCTTATTTTATGGAGTTTAATAATAAACATATTTTTCTCTTCCCACTCCATATGAACTATTCTTGAGGCCCCTAACATTTATCATATATATTTCACAGTGAAAGTTATAAATAAATAAATGAACGAATTAACATTTAAACAAACTAGTAATTAACAATAAAGTCACATTGACAATTATATTTCATTTATGTTCGTGAGCCACTTAAGATCAATAAACAAGTCTAATTCATGTTCATTTTCTCAGACACTAGCATAGACTTAGCAAATTGCAAGCATTTAATATACATTTAAAATGATAAAGGATAGGCAGACCTTAATATCTATGCTATTAATATATTTTTCTTTCAATAAAATTACAATTTAAAATAAAGTGAGTTAGGGAAGAAAACTTAATCATATTAAGTGTTTATTGAATTCATTTACCTTTGCACTAGCATTAGATTCAAAAATGAAATAAGGCTTATAATGGGATTAAACAGAAAATGTTGGTTTTAATTCACTGAAAGGTTACTATCTTTTGCATTGCAAATGTAACTGTCTTTCAATTTAATTGAATATGACTGATTGTTCTTTATCAAGTCAAATCACTTCTTTTAGAGTGATGTCATTATTTTTCTATGACAAGTTAGATAATAATCTGTCTTGTTTGCAGTCAGTAGGTAATGGCTAGGCTGCCAAAATTCTGTTTACCCAAACCTTTAAAAGAGACAGTGAGATTTTTCTTGCTGCTGGGTGGAAAAAGAAAAATCTTTGCCTCTACGTATGTTGTCCATCTTGAGAAGTGAATTCATACTACTATTTCATCTTTATCAACTAAAAGTATTTAAAAGAATAAATCTATAGATTTCTATAAAACTATTTTTTTCAGTTCAAAATCATTTGAAGAAAATTTCAAATGTCTATTCTTTACAAACATGAATTGGCTTTTACTAGCTTATTCAAAAACTTAACAAAACACATTTTCACAAAGATGAAAAAATGATTTTTATCATTCCACTTTTCCTCTTAAAATTTTGGAAATATATATCACTTATTAATATTAGTATTTTGATACATTTGCTTTCTTCCTCACAGACACACAAACACATACACACCATACGTTATTATTATCATTATCAGCTCAACAATTTCAAGAAACTGCAGATACCACAATCTTATAACTCTACATCTCACAGGATTTATGAAGAATTTCGACATTGATGAATACAATTTTAATAACCAATTCATATTCAAATGTGGCCAATAATAGTGATAATAATGTACTCTGTAGAATTTTTGTACAGGGTGCACAATCAATAATTTTAATTAATGACATATTCTGTCTAGAGGAATAACTTAAATTCTCTAAATTCTAAAAGTAGCTTCCAAACTTTGGAATACAGCTATACACATATCCTATCCAATGTTGCCAGATTACACCTAACTCTAGCTCCCAAGGCTTAGCATCTCATTGTACTGAATATGTAGGTGCCTTGTCTTCTGTGCTTATAGCCTGGAAATACTTGACGTGGGAAGAATTAGAAAGGGGGAAACTCTGGATATAAAGTGGGTTGAAAACTTGTTGATCTTTATATGGTAGTTTCTCCCCCTAATGAAAAACAGGAGGCTCATTTCAGTGCCCACATGTTTGAAACTAATAAAAAATATCATTATAGAAACTCCTTTGGGGGTATCTGTGTACCTTCCTCTCATAGAAAATCATATTAGTGAAGAGAGTTAGTGAATTTTGTTTTAAAATAAACAGATATAGCATCCATTTTGAGATTCTCATAGTTCATCAGTAATTGAGAATAAGAGGAATACAGCACATTGTATGTACTGCCAAGGACACATCTTCATAGGAAAGAAAAATGGAGGCATTGTGAAACTCTGAAAATCTCACAAAATTCAAAACCATTTCATAAACGTTCAAGAATATATTGATGTTTATGCGATACTTTCATTCTTCATTTTTCTGCATCCCTTTGACTCTTCTATCTTCTACTTTCCTGATAATCAACTTGAAGTTTCAATTGGTTTATAAAAACAAAACTATTCTAATATACAATAAGTGTACTTACTGAAACTCTATATGGTGAATTAACCAATGTTTGGTATATGTTATAGCTATGTAAGATATTTAGTTCACAGCACATCTTAATAATTGATGGTATTAGGCAATTTACTCTTTATAGGAAAGCATATTTCTTTTTCACAACGTGGCATGTTTGAACACAAAAGCACGCTCGTTTCTATCGATACAGTGTATTTCTATTATTTAATTGTGTTCGTTTTTATAAAACTGAAAGAAAAAATACTTTCTTATTCAGGTCTAAGAAAAAAATGTTTTCTCCTCTAATGCTAAACAACACAGGTAGAAAACTAGAAATGATATTTTAGCAGGCGCTAGCTACATCTAATATGATTTTCTGTCAACACAGAAACTATGAGTTGTATGTTTTAAAGATTGCAGTCAAATTGTTTTTCTTCAGTAAATAGAGGCTGGATTCCTGGTGTGTCAAAATGATGCTCTCTGAGAAACAATGAAATTTTGTATCAATACAACATAAAAATTGCCAGCCATTAGACACATTCCAATAGCTTACTTCAAATTCTAATAAGCTACATTGAAATGCAGGGTATAAGCCTATGCTCTGTAAATATGGAAATGGTCTGTGGTTCTTGTAAGAATGGAGGTTTGAATCAAGACGGGACTTTTTTTCTGAAGGGTAGTCAGAATCATCCAAAATCATTATAGGTGGCATAATCAAAATATATTAAAATGACAAAACTTATAAAATTATATTTTAGCAACACATGTAAAACTCAGGCTCTCACATGTAGAGAACACATTGATATTTGCCAGAGATGGAAAATGGTGGGTGGGCAAAATGTGTGACTGGGTAAAGGTACAAACTTCTAGTTATAAAATAAGTCACGGGGATGTAATGCACAGCTTGTGATTATAGTTAATAATACTGTGTATTATATATTTGAAGATTGCTAAGACAGTAGGTCTTGTAAATAGAGGCTGTAACTGTGTGATAATGGATGTTAACTAGACTTATTGTGGTGATCATTTCATAATATATACATATACTGACTCATTATGTTGTACAATTGAAACTAATTGTTATATGTCAAAAAGAAAGCTTAGGCCTCAGAGATCCTGTATAATTAAATAATGTTTGAGAATAATAATTATGACAAGATTTAAATTACTCTTATAGATCTAGCTGACATCAAAATCATAGAAGACCTAACAACCTCTTCTCAATTGGATCAACAACTTCTTAGGAAAAATAAATGCAGAAAATGCTTTTAAAAATCTTCCCAGTACCGTCAGTGATTTGTACTTATTCTGACAGTCGACCTTTGACCTCATGCTCATTATGCTTGTCCTTTAAAGATCTGTTTAAATAAATGAATTCACACATTCTTCTGAGAAATGTTATTGATTTTTCCAAAAACAAACTAAATAGACAAACAAAAAAGAATTTTCATTTACCAGTAATTAAATTTCTAATACATAGTTTTTATGTATATGTATCTTTTCTGAATAAAACTTCACTAAAATAAATTCTGGAATTGTCCTCAAAGGTAGTCCTCGTAGGAAGGATGCGAAATCTAATTATACTCCTGTTTAGAGTGCTTCAGATTGCACGTTACCTTTAGCCTAGATTCCCAATTGCTTTCTCAGTTACTATTTAAACATTTATAGAAATGGAGCTATTACAGAAGTTGTGAGATATCGCATGCAAAACAAGATACATGTGATGGCATTTTTAACAAGTAAGACAAATGCGTATATGTAGATTTACATAAGCTTCATTTGGTTGTTTTTCTTGGACCTTAACTTAATTTATTAGAAAGTATTTTTCTCTAGGTGACCCTTTTCTTCAAGAATCTTTGTCTCTTTCAATACCAATTGTATTTTTTTTTGATAATCAATGTAATGACTACAAGGTTCTAGTGGATTTCTTTGTTTAGATGACTGTTTTATAATAGATAAACAGACTAGAGAGATATTGTAAATTATCTGAAGCGTCATAACTATGTAGTGATAGAGCCAGGACTGATGATGCACCTATTTCTAACTCTGAATTCCTCTAACTGATAACCCCCTTGGGGAGATGACTGAGAAAAGGGTGCATTTGACAGCAATTCTCCCTCACTTCAGTGGTTACTATATCTTTTCCATTTACTTCATTTTTTTTTTTTTAATTCTCCAAAATGAGCCCCTTAACTGCTTTTGGCGAGACTGGCACTTAACATTTTCTATTACATTTGCACTTTCAGTCATGAGATTTTATTTTTTTATGCTATTAAATTTACTTGCTTCATTGAAGTTAAGCTTTTAGAGAAGACTATGGTTAAAACAGTATACTGGTACAGTTCAAAGAATTGAATTGACTTCTCTAATTTGCAAAATTACTGTTTAACAGTGCATTTGAGATAGTTGCCTAGCTCATCATCCTGATAAAATATTGTTTACGAAATGATATTTAAATATTTATATTTATTTGGAACAATTCGAGAAACTGCACTAAACATTGTTCCTCCCATTTTTAGGTTTGACTTCATTTATATGTGGAATAAAGAATCTCAATGTAAATAAAATATTTGGGTACTTATATTTAAATATGCAACATTTGATAGTAAATTATAAAAGGATAAATAACCTTTCTCCTAACTCCCAGAGTATTTTGTGCTGCTTTAGTAATACAGTCAATCTGTATTACTAAATCTGTGTCTAATTCTTAAACTAAGTGAGAAACTTATGAATTATTTCTTATTCATCCTTATATCCAGTTCAGTACCAGATACAGTGCTTGGCATAGTGTTGACTCTCAATTAGTATTTATTTAGTTACACTCAATAGATTAGAAGATATGGTTTCTACGTCTTAGACATCATTCTTTAAAAATTCTTATAATTGGAGCACAAACAACAACATCATTGCTTTGGTCCCTTTTGGCTCAAGGATGTTTGCATGTCAGTCTTGCAAACAAAGCATAAATCAAAGCATCTCATTTCTCTGGCCACAGTGAATTGTTGAGGGGAGATAAGGAGACCCAATTAGTTTTAAGGAGACCCAATAGGAAATTTTCTGGGGTTGCTGGAACAATGATTTTGGTTAGTATTATGATCTCATATATATATATATATATATATACACACACATAT
The DNA here is from genome assembly GCF_902729225.1 of Pteropus medius. Classification (NCBI taxonomy): domain Eukaryota; kingdom Metazoa; phylum Chordata; class Mammalia; order Chiroptera; family Pteropodidae; genus Pteropus; species Pteropus medius. Next base: position 4,707,465 of record NW_024347788.1, on the reverse strand, counting down.
ACATACATGTGTGTGTGTGTGTGTGTGTATTTTTTTTTTCCCACGTGGAAAGGCTTAAAAGTTTTACAGGCTGGAGAAGTTGTAATGATATTGTTGAGTTCTGAAATCCAACTATGCCTGTAGGAAACCCCACCCATGGACTTATTTACATGTTCTAAACTAGTGTGGTTTTTGTTTTATTTTGTTTTGTTTTATGTTTGAAACTTTTTTGTGTGTGTGATTTGAAACTGAACCATTATAATATTTATAGTATTTAATCTGTACCAATACTCATTCCAGATCACCTCTATTGAGTTTCTGGCTCTCGAACTAAATGAGAACTTCAAGAAACAAGGCTTCTGTAGAATCTGTGCAACACTTAAAAGGTTGCTTTGTGAACTGGAGCTTCTCACTTTGCTTGACTTGAATTAGATAGATTAAAGCACACCATTGGCTCTTGAGGAATTTAGAAACACAGAAACAAGACTGTTTCACATATATGCACAAAAAGTGTCCCCACATTCACAAAGAAAAAAAATACAAGAATTTCAGCTGAATCTGTATATGTTTCTGCATCTAGCACATATCATAACTAATATGATATTCCTAACCGAAGCCTAACTTTCTTTTTTTCCTTTCAGTGACACTGGTGTATAAGTGGTGATGTTCCAATATGGTATACCTAAGGAGATCTTACCTTAAGATACCTTAAAACAATTATGATGCATTAATCTCATTTATCAAAATGCTACTCTATGACATGTAAAGAGTATAACATCTGCTATGTAATATGTAAAATACTAACAAACAAGCAAACTACACTTATATCAATAACAAAGAAAAAAAAAACCATGCAAGGAATGTCACACAGATGTTGTTATTTTATGAAATCATGATTTCTAGGAAAGTATTAGGGGACAAAGAGGTTACATTCTAATTAGGCAGCTGTACTGTCTCTGAGTAACAGCTGCCTTTAATATGCTATGTAAAATTTGTAGAAATATAAAAATATGATAAAATATTAAGAAGACACAGATGCACGTTTTAGTATGTACAGACGTACTCTTAAATTAAAAAGTTGAATTCAAGTAACTTATTAGCAAAGGACAACAAATCAGTTGTTTTTGATATAGCATTTTACTGACTTTGAATCCAATTATTTAATCAGTAATTATGGGTGGACATCACACATTGCAATGTACTAGAAAAGGGCTCATTTTAGCAGCATGACATTAATTACAGGAGGTTACCCTAGAAATTAAAGATCACAGCCACTTAAGCATAGATTATTTTTAGAACTGATTTCTGACTTTCCACATAAGAAATACCAATATTCAGGTGACAAAATATAAATCAAATCATCACTCAAATCATCCTCTACCCTCCTTCTAGAGTATAAAATAATGATATTTTTAAATTTAATAACAACACATAACTTAATTACTGACCCCAGAAAACAATTCAAGTTAAATAAAATACTAAACTAAAATCAGAAGCAGGTTAAGAGTTTGCCCTTTGCCTTAGGCAACTGAAAACTAAGAGATGATATAATGTCTAATGACATAACAGTTTCTTATTACTTTTCCTCTTTCACAGTATCTATATTTTTAAAAAATCACGATATATCATAAATGGTCTTGTCCAATGAAAACAGATTAAAAAAATTCCGATAAAATGTACGTTTTAATTAGGGATGGATGATTTCTAACAGATGACAACGGAGCTGTTTCAATCGTTATTTTATATTCTAGATGCTGTTCTTGCCAAAGTTCTTCTCTAGGAAGCTCAATATGTTTGCGGGATACATTCTGCTCGAAAACTGATTTTCCACAGTTTCTGATATTTCTGGACTAACCGGTAGAGTGTAAGACCCATCTGTTTAATTATACTCTCTCTCCGCTGATATGGAGGTGTCAAAGAGAGTATTGGTAATATTTAATGTCCTCTTGCATCTGGAGAAATAAGTCTGCTGCAGTGACTGTCAGGCATTGGAGACCGTGTGTAGGGGCGCTGTGTGAGCTTGATCCTGTGGCTTAGCATCTCTGTACTTTAGCTCTCTTATCTATGAGAAATGCTTAACGGTAGTTAAGAGTTAAGGCACTCAAACTAAAGTATGGATTCTACGTCTGTCACCCTGACACTCACAAATTGCATAATCTTTGATCATTTCTTATCTTCCCAAGGCCTGATTTTCTCGATGAAGTAATTTTGCGGATTAAAGAAGGTAATGTGAGAAGAAGAAGAAAAAGAAGAAGAAGAAGAAGAAGAAGAAGAAGAAGAAGAAGAAGAAGAAGAAGAAGAAGAAGAAGAAAAGAAGAAGAAGAAGAAGAAGAAGAAGAAGAAGAAGAAGAAGAAGAAGAAGAAGAAGAAGAAGAAGAAGAAGAAGGAGGGGAAGGGGAAGCAGAAGGGGAAGGGGAAGAGAAGAGGAAGAGGAAGAGGAAGAAGGCAATGCTTGTAAAGCTCTTAGGATACTGCCTGGCTTGCAGTAAGCACTCAATAAATGTGGAGAGTCAACGTTATCACTGAAATCAACCAAAGCTTCTGCTATAATCTTGACTGCAATTAACAGTTTTTCTATCACCTTTTTCTACATCTTACTGCATTTAAGAATAGTACTACTTTTCTCTTCATTTCAACAGACGGTGGAAGCAGGAAACAAAATTATGGAATCAAATTTGTTATTCCACATTTTATCTCACTGTTTTCAGCTGAAAAATGGGGTAAAAATAATAGTAACTAAATTTTTAAATAAAAATGAAGTGTGCTTATTCATTTAAAGCTTTTAGTAAAAAGCACAGCATTATTCGGGACACAATATATATTACTGGCATTATTATTATTGTTGGGCCTGACATTTCTAAAAGGGCTTGAAAATAGAGTGAATTCTTAGTGAGAAAACGTAAACATAAATAATCTGGAAAATGGTACCATTTAAGGTGCACACACACGGACTTTCACATTAGGTTATCTATCAGCCTACAAAAAGTCTTCCTCTGAATCTGCTCCTCTTGAAACAGCCCAACAGCTGAAGCTTCCTTCTGGGGTTACATCAGGTGTTTCCTTTATCTATAAGAAAAAGGAACATCTCCCCTGAAGATTTTTCTCTTCTTTCAATATATAATTTTGATGTAGATAATGATAATCTGAAAGAGGGAGACAAAGGGAGAGGAGGCAGATAACTCATTTCTGCTACACTGAGTATTATTTCTAATATTATAATAACCATCAATATCATCCTAATAGCATATCAGAATTATTTCATCCTTTTCTCTAAATCAGCTAAATGTTGCTGTTAGACCTTTTTTCTCTGTCTAGTTTCTCCTATCCAATTATCTCACTCAGTCTCACGGATATAGATATAATCTAGATGCCAGTGAATCCGAATGTGTAGCTTTCTCCTAGATATTTTAACTAAGTGTCAGAATGGAATATTATATCTATTATGTATCTTCACACTTAGAAATAGAAACTCATTGTGTGAAAAGAATATATACTTTGGATGATTTTTCTCTCGGCAGTCTAATAACCATCTCAAAATCTCAAACACAATAGGCCCGAAACAATTCTGAATATGCACTCTATCGCTCACACTCTCCACTTCTGGGTTTTATATTCACTTGAGTGGTAAAATAATAAACGGCAGAGTCATTCTTCATTCTGCTCTTAACTCTCCGCATCACCATCATTTTACCATAATGTGTTAACTTTGAGTCACAGCCCATGATGACTGTTTCTTGCCAGTTTTCTTTACAATTGCCTCTACTGTCGCAGTGTCCCTACTTCCAAGTTTCTCGCACTAATCCAAAGACTTCCTAACTTGTCTCTTGATTTCTTTGTCTTCCTTCCAACAGTAGCCAAAGTAATTCTTTAAAAACAAGTCAATCTATGTACCTCTTTCTGCTTAATTTTCTCCAGTTATTCCCCGTCTCGTTTAGGATAAAATTCAAATATTTACCAAGATCTATAAGATCTTGCAAAATCTGTACCCCGATTACGTCCCCATAATTCCTCCTTTCATACACTCTGCTCCGCCACATCGAAGCCATGTGTCCTCCTGTTTCAGAGCCTTTGTCTTAGCTGCTTCTTTTGCTTGAAACAATCTTCCCCAGATACCCTCATGGTTTTATTCCCGCTAAGCATTCACATCACTGCTCAAATATCTCCTTCATTCATCTCTTATATAAAACTTTCCACCCATTTTCCTGTACCCCATTTTATTTTTCTTCATAGGATCTACTACTCTTATGTTACATTACATTATATTATGTCATATATCATATATCATATATCAATCAATCATATATCATATGTTACTGTCTTTTTGTTTTCTGTGTTCTCTTAATAGAATGAAAGCTCCGTAAAGGAAGAGGATTTCTCTTTTTGCTAACTTCTATATAACAAGTGCCTAGAATAATTGTCGAAACATCTTACATTCTTAATAAATGTTTTATGTATAAATTAATTTAACTCTGCCATTTTTGCCTTGTTTGCTGATGATACTGAACTTTACTGAAGCTCTATAATACTGAGAAACAGAGAGGGTAAAGAAATCCCAGCACCTTTCTGTGGCCTGTGAACCAGCTGATGCAAAGAACCATTCTCCCCCACATGACTTATATAGGACTCGTGGATACCTTTTTGTTCACCCATGACAATGCTAGACACAGAACTTTCAAATTCCAACCCTTTGCCTCATAAATGATTAGGTGAATTTTTTTGTCTCTGCCAACCAATTGAAATAAAGTGTCCATTAAACTGACTTGATCAAAGTTGAGTCAAGCTTCTTTCTTTCCCCTAGATTCCTAAACTTTGACCAATACTCAGCCTGAGCCATATTAGGTCTCCTTACAATCCCTTAGCAAACGACTCCACCCATTATCCTGTCTTGAAAATACTCTGACATCAGCTAAAATGTATAATTACACCAACTCCACTCTTTCCTCCCACTTTCTCACACCCCATCCGACTTCTCCACACATAGTTCTCTCTAGGTTTTTGTTTACTTTGTCCTATAAAATAAAATCTTTTTTCTGTCTGAATTCAGAGTATAATCTGAGGCATCAGAGTCAGAGTATAATATTCTTGAATAAATTCTTTCATTTTCTAAATCCAGATTTGTTTTTTTTTTTGACACAGTATGCCATCATTTCATGGCTGGGCCACTCTTCTCTTGCCTGTTTAAGATACATTTTATATGCAGCAACATGAACGATTTTCTAAAATAACATAAATAAAATTGCATGATTTTCGTGCTTAAAGCCTAACAATGACTTCGATTATCTAAAATCCTTAGGATACTGTTTAAAGTCCTAAGTCAACTACTTCTCTCCACTTCTCCAATCTCCTCATTCAGCACTCTCTCTTTTGTTGCCATGCTCCTATCATATTGGTTTCTTAATTTTTGTGGAACAATTGGAATATGTAGCCACATTAATATTTTTGAAAACTTTTGTTTTTTATTTAAGTGGGTATTGGGATTGGGAGATGGGTTAATCATGGATTATTAATTTATTATGATATTCAAATGTTGGTGTAATATGAGATTAAATATGTTACCTTACTTAGGTATGAAAAAATGCTTTAAGAAACTCTTTTTTCAAGAAATTCATTATGAAGTGTGAATGAAAATTGAAAACTATCATAGCAATTGTACATTTGTTGACTGAGATATTAACTCATTATTTTTATATTTTTTATTTAATTATTACAACTTATAAGTTAGGTATTCACCTTTTTATAAATGAAAAAAGGCTTGAGGAGATTACATAGGTGAACATGAGCATAAAGCAAGTAAAAAAAATAGAAGATATCAGTGAATGCACTTCAAATTTTAAAAGTGCATTTTTATATTTTATATTTTCAGAAGTCATTATTATATTTTTCTCAATCATCATAGAAATGTAATGAATGATTCAGAAAATTAAGAGCAAGGTAATAATTGTTACCAATTTAATTGTAATTGTATAATAATTTTCTAATATTTATTAAAGTTGTCATATTGGCCCAATCATTTGAGCATGTAGTATAATTATCATGAGTATTAATTATTTAAATTCTTTAAGACATTTTTTTGGAGAGAAAAGTAAAATTATGAGTGTCATTTCTTAGGTTCATTAATTTTGCAGGGTTTTGAGATATTTTGGCAGAAGAAAACAATGACTTTTCATGCAGTGACTCATGAGGCTTTAGGCAGTATTTATGTTTCTAAAAGTACATTCAAGTCAAGTAAATAAACATAAAATAAAATTTAATTATACAGAGCTATAGTTATAAAAAGGTATTTTTAAGAGAAATTTTAATAGTCACATTAATGTTATTAAAAATAACATAATATAATAATTTCATAGTGATTTTCCTGTAGATTGCACAACAAATATGCTGAAAAATTTTAAATGCTAAATGCTATCAGAAATAACTTATTTCAAAATTTGTAATTAGTTACAAGAATTTCAACATTACAATATAACAAGGTGCAAACTTTGTTTACTTAAAGTATATAAATGAAAGTTACATTATGCCTTTAAATTAATTATATAGAGTATGTGTATTAAAATGTCAGTCTATAAATAAATTTTTATTAGAAAATTTAAGACAATGTTGAAAATCACTATTAATCGAAGTGTTCAAATATGAGCTATTAAAAAATTATGAATATTTTTTGTCTCTTGAAAAGGTAGTTTAGTGCTGCATTTATTGGCATTGGAATATGTTTATTAAATATTCTCAAGAAAAAAGCAATTAATGCACAATGGCCACATTTGTGTTCAACATACTTTATATGTAATATCCATAATTGTGTTGTGTATGAAAAATTAATAAATAATAATTATGATTGTATTCCTATCATATTAAATAGCATTCTCCTCTATTAAAAATATGGTTGCTTTTACTTTCTATTATCTCGTCTACATTAGTAAATTTTCTCAATGATTGCAAATTATGTGCAAAATACACCTGAAAATTATATAATTGTGTTAACGAATGTTATCCCAATAAACTTAATTTAAAAATTAAAAAAATACAAAAATAAAGTTGAGGAAAACAAATTGTGTTAGGCAACAAATTTTATCACTAAAAGAGAAGTAATTATGGTGATTTAACAATGGAAAATAATTAACTTTTCCTAATACTTAGTAGTAATGCAACTACTGGTAGTAATGAGTATTGAATCAGGGATATATTTGTTTAGAGTGGTAGGTTTCCTAAAAAAAGGGTGCATAGTCAAAGTTTCAGACTAATATTATATTATATTAATTATATTATATTATATTATATTATATTATATTATATTATATTATATTATATTATATTAATTATATTATATTATATTATATTATATTATATTATATTATATTATATTATATTATATTATATTATATTATATTATATTATATTATATTATATTTATTATATTATTTCTTATAAGAGCCAAACCTGAAGCTTATTGGCCAGTGTCCTGAGAAGATTTTGTAGTTAAGTGTGCTCTCATTCTCTCATTGTGATTATTAGCCACCCTCCTTCAGAATCTCAGCAGCTGACAGTGTCATTAAGTTGGAAAAGTTTTGGGTGATTTTTTACTTTGCTTTTAATTATTTGTTATGAATTATTGACACAAACAAAAAACAATATTAGAGAAACACACATTCACTCACTACTCATTCTATCAAATTATACTGTGTGGTTAATTCCTTATTTTTTAAAAATTAATAAATATACAATTACCACAATTGTTGAAGTTTTCTATTCTTCTGCAGTCCTACTGTGATTTACATTTGTTTAGAGAACTGTTCCTGTCTTCTTTTCCTTTCTCTTCTTCTCCTTTCTCTTTTTTCACACTCCCCCTCTCCCCTTCTCTATTCGATAGGTTTTGAAGTCAGGTCGCTATATTAGCTTTTTAAAAGAACTAGATTTTTTTGTATGTTGACTCTATTAATATGTTAATCATTTTGTTTTTTGTTTTTCATTACAATAATGTATATTCCTTTTTTGTTATTTCCTTTTTACTTTAATGTTCCTCTGATGTTCTTTTTTGAGCTTACACATTTGAGCTGATATGCTTAAAATAAAGCAATATAATTTTAATCATATAAATTTACATCTAAGTTCACCTTTTATTGATTCTGTGTTTTTATTGTCATTTATTTCTATATATTTTGTCATTTTTATTGTGACGATCTTGTGTTATATAGAAGTCGTACATTTCAAAACTAAATATTTTTAATGCCTTTAAATTAATACTATTTTATAATTTATTACCAGTTTGAGGTTTTTTTGTACATATTCTATGGGATTTATTTGCAGTGCATAAAATAATGCCGCTTGTATATCTGAATCTATATGTGTGTGTGTGTGTGTGTGTGTGTGTGTACAGACTTTCTTTTTAACTAAACACGCTCTGAATTTTTTTTGAAAACTAGTACATTTATGTAAATGTAAAATTATATGAAATGTATACACAGAAAAATCTTGCTTTTACCTTTATATGCCTCCATTCCATCTTCTTGTCCCTCTGTGTTGTTTTTATTATTTTTGTTCATTTTTTCAGTAATTCTTTAAACAAATTTTTGAAAATATATTATTATTTCTTGCCTGTTTCTTACACAAAAGGTAATATTATTTATCTACTATTTTATACCATACTTTAACACTTAACCATTATATCCTCGAATATGGTCCTCTTCAAAAATATTTCTCAGAATTTTTCCCTTTAATACTCAGTGATAGCTTATTGCAGATAATCACATTTTACTTGATAGTAATATGGATTGTTTTCAATCTTTTGCAACAACAAAAATGTGAAAATTAGTGTTATATTTTTTTACTATGATATTCTAATCCTGGGCAGGAGAATATGTAGGATTTACCTCACAAATGCGATTGTTATCTCAAAGGATAAATGCATCTCTAGCATGAGTATATGAACATCACACCCTTCCTTGTTGTTCGTTTTGCATTTCCCCTACAATGAATGAGAGGAGTGCCCCCTCAAATCTCTACCATCATTGTTTTTTGGCAGAGGTTTGTATTTTTACTCTCTGGTGGAGAAAGTACACCTCAATCGTAAAACTCATAAGAGAATTTGACGGTCTATTGTGAAGGGCCACATTTATTTTATTTTTCTGTGAACCTTGTTTCCATGTGTGTTATCTTTAAGAAAAATATTTATTGCTTTCTTTTCAGTTTAGGGATTTCTTTAGGTAAAAAAAGAAACTAATCAGATGTTTATGATATATGTTGTAAATATTTTTGTCAGTTTTGTATCTACATTTTTAAATTTTGTTTATGGTAGATTTTGCAGACAGCATTATTTTTTCTGGTGTTATTTTTACACAAATATATAATTTTCTTTTATTGCTTTTTGGTTTTCATTTACAATTAGTATCTTTTCTCCTAGCTTACAGGAATCCACTAGTGGTTTTTTCTACTATATGCATTGTTTCATTTTGTACATTTAGTTCAACAATGTTTTGTAGTTTATCTGGGTGGATGGTATGAGGAATTACTCGATGTTTTTAAAACAGTAAGTACATAGTATTTCCTTATGTATCAAACAGTCCATAATTATTCCCACTGTTTTGAGAAGCCAACAGATACAAAAATTCTTAAAGTTATTTGATTTTATTTCTGTTCTTATGTTCTGTGATATTGGTCTATTTATATATTTGTGCATGTATTCCACATCTTTTGATAATTTTTAATAGTACTTTTTTACAATTATAGGAGTAATTATCCCTTTTGAAAAAATTTCTTCCTCAAAACTTTACTTTGCTATTACTGCTTGTTTTTGGTGAGCATGCACTTTGACTGGTTGTTGCCATATAAACTTTGGAATCAGAATGATTAAAAGAAGTGATCCACAGAGAATTAGAACCTTGATTACACTCAGGAAATCAGTAAAGCACATTCCTAAGTGTTGGCAGTAGGGTCATCCCATCTCAGCCATTACACAAGGTCAAAAACAAGAACACACTTTGGCTCCAGGAATAAACTTGTTTTTTCATCAAAGACTAAGATAGCCAACACTTGAACTCATAGTCCAGCACCACACTGCATCTACTAGAATCCACATGGTGACTTGCTACCCAAATGGAAACGTTGCTGTCTCCCCTACTTGATTCCGTCCTGACTCAAGTCTGTGCGAGCACAGCTTCTTAACAAAACCTACCCCCCATATGTAACTCTAACCACAAAGGAATCTAAGTGATATTGAAAGTTTTCTATCTCTGAAATATAAGAAAGTACCCTGACAAGAGTCTATGACTGCTAAAATATTAAATCAACTGTTTCTCACAACCTTATTTGAATATTCACCTCTTCAAGCATCCTAAACATTATTTTAAACATTCTTATTTTAAAGCCATTATTAGATTCGTGAAAATAACTTCATTCAAATAGATACCTGTTCCGATTGTTCATTTGTTATTTATCTTTTCTGACAGTAGCTTTATTTATTTTTCTATATTTTTTCTCATGTTCGTAAGCAGGACAATTGTGAGTAATTTTTGTTTTGTGTCAGTTTTCTTTTCTCTCTCTCCCATTACAGAAATTTTCTTTTGTTTTGTGCATCCTCTCTTCATTTTCAAAGAAACGTACACAATGCTTCCAGATTCTACGTGTTTTTATTGAGTTCCTACCCCAAGATGATATTGAGGATATCACAGATGTTACGGATGGAAGGGACACTGGCTGGGTGCCTCTCCATTCCCTTCTGCCTGCTCACCTCCAGCTTCCGAAGAACCAGTAGCTCCAGCAACAAAGTGCCAATACTTCAGCTTATTCATGACTCCTAATTATTGGCTTCAATAAGTGAGCTTTAGAATCCTATATAACTTAGAGAAAATATAGTTCCTATTAAAATACTGCATCTGATCTACTGTTCACCATTTTCTCTCTGAGCTGGGAGCTCAGCAAGCTCATAGTGAGCAAAGCTCACTGCTTTGTGTTTCTGTGAACATTCTAGTACTCAGAAATGCTTCTTTTTTAAGGACATTCATGTATTTTTTGTTATTTCTATTTATATTTTATCTATTATGTCTGTTTGTTTGGAATAGAGTCTATACACGTGGAGATGTGAACTTAGTTTATCATTATACTTCCAAAGAGCATGATTTAAGATAAAAATATTTCAGTGAAAGGTAAACCTTTAATACTAGCCTTTTCCTATCTCACTTGTCCAACCCATTTGGTTTTAAAACTCTTTGAAATCTTCTTTTGTGCCCTTCTGATTTTTTTTAAGGCCATGTTTTTTATCTAAAAAGGTTACTGTCCAATAACTTTCCAGACTGATACCCAGTTCTGAATAACCTGAACAAGAAATAAAGTTGATGCCATCTATTCTTTTCTCAGACATTTTGTAGATCTGGTGATGTTGGGGGATATTGCTGCTTAGAATAGTTATTTGTCTTGTTTATATAGCCACTGCATTACGAGCTGAGATGTTGATCTGATAATAACAGAGAAAGGCTGCAGAGATTGAAGGACATGCTTGAAATGAATAAAACACTCAAAAAGCAAAAAGTCATGACTATCCCTTGGGAGAGAAAAAAAATACAAGCCAGTAATTTCTGACCAGTTTTAAATCTCAATTTTAGTCATGTTGAAGAAGCACCTCTTTTCCTCTTAACCAAATTGAATTTTTTTTTTCCATTTATAGGGGAGGCCTTGAGAGTTCTATTGAGCAGGAGGGAAAATCTGCTAAATAAATAGAGCAGCTTTCCTCATTCTAGAGGCAACGAGGGATTTGACTTGTTTTAAGCTTAAAAGATAAAACGAATAGTCACCAAATCAAATGAGAACCTTGTGTTGTAATAGACTTTCCCTTGAAGAATTTTGTACTACCAACCTAAATAGTTGATATTTCATGGAATTTTCTCATTAATGTTCCCCCCTGACAATCCACAATGTAGCTATAGATACTGAAACAATTCTGTTACTTTCACACACAATTATTTTATTTCATCACTTTTGAGAAAAAAAAAAAAATATTTCCTTACATAGAATTCTATCTATGGTTCTGAGAGGAATTAAAAATAAACAGGAGAATTGAAGTCCTCATTATAATTCTTAAGAAAATCCATTATCTTGAATGAATTCTTGATCTACATAATATTATTTTAAAGGGTACAAATCCTAGAATCAGAATTAGTACTGGATTAGAATTCTTGTTCCACCTCGAACTTGAACTTTATATGAATCATTCATCTCTAGGGCTTAGTGTCCTCATATCTCATGGGGATAATAACATTCATAAGGTTATTATGAGGATGAATACAAAATATCTAACATGATTTATAGGTAGGCTGACCACATGTTCCAGTTTTCCCTGGAATAATCTGGGTTAGCACCTAAATGCTAAACCACTCTCAAAAGGTCTTCTGGAAAATAAATTATAATATCGATACATGTTAATTTCTTGGCTCTTAATAATATTTTTAAAAAATAATTAGTGCATTTATATGGGCAATTATTCTTTGAGATTATTTGGCTACGAAATAATTTATTTTCAGTTTTGGATGTCTTTTTCCTCCAGATGCAAATCGTAACTGTGAAAATAGAAAAAAACAATGATATTGACACTAAGGGTCATCAATTTAAATAATTCAGCCTAAAGAGAATTTTTGTTTTTATTATTTCTTTTATATTAATTTTTTATGAAGAACAAGAAATTAAAAAAAATTTTGGAAGCCAGTTTTGCTCTATAGTAAGATAAAATATAAAACCCAAATCTTTCATGATAGAATGAAAGTTTCACAATAGATAACATCTTAATGAAAACAAAACTAAAGCTGAGGAGTGTCACGGATAATGTATCAAGAGCATCTGATTAACTTTTTGAATTAGTCAAGATAGACTGAGTGTGGTGACATTTTTAAAATAATTTTGTAGAGACCTTTGAATTTATATTTATGAAAACGGAGTTTCAATTGCCACTCATGTACTGTGTTGCTGCAAATATCAAGAAGGTGTGGCATTTGTGAAATTTTATCTTATTACTCTACATTCTTGAGACATCATTTAATTTTTATAAAAATATACACATTTGGAGTCTAATATTCTTTGACGATATCTATCCATTGCCCTTATATTTGAATAGCAATTGATTACATTTTAAAATTTTGGTCATATTTTGTTTTCTGAAAATCCTGTTGATGTTTATTCCAGTTGTTTTATTACTATGGAGAAGTTACAACTAAGTTTGGTTTATCCTTCTTGTAGTTGACTTGAAGATTGGCTTGGATCCTCTGGGATTCTTTATCTTTCAAGTCAATTAGCTGCCCCATGTCAGTATTACTTGAACTGGACCATTTTATTTTTCTTGAACTTTCAATTAAAATATTTATTTTTCTCCAATTTAGGTATATCATATTGAATTACATATTGATTGCTTTATTTCATTTGTTCTCTTTTTGAAGAGATGTTAAATATTAATATTTTGAATCACATTAAGTATTCATATTTTGAACCATTTCTTTTTAAAGGCAATATATTTTTATAAATATAGAACACATATTTGGTAAAAATTTTTACAGAAGTTATTTAAAATGTATCAAAATAATTTTATTATGATGCAGTTTATAAAATTAATTTTTGAAACATATATATTTTAATTAATCATAATGCCAGATATTCTGTTATTAGGAAGAAAACGGGAGAGTAAAAATTCAAAAGCTTAGAACAAAGTGAAAGAGGACAATGTTATTACACTACAAATGACCACTCTCTCCAAAATTCCTAGCACCTCTCACAGCTATTTCATTATCATCATAATAACTATAATGCTATTGAGTCATCATGTCACCTAAGAGGTTTAATTTAGTAAATAAGATTTCCTGAACTACGGAACAACTGTGATTCTTAAGCACATGACAATGATTTCTAGTTAAATTAAAACAATAACACTGGAATAAGTTTCATTTTCAGAATGAAAGCCAATGTGTTAAAGAACTTAATATTTTAAGAGCTTGGTGTGCCTAATACAGATTATACATCTATAACCGCTGTATATCACTCTTAGTCTGTTTATTTTAACTCATGGATGGAGTGATAATCACAGTTCCAAAGTAAGCAAAACAAAACAGAACACTTGAATCAGCAGAGATGTATATAAATTCCATAAAATCCTTGAATACGCAGGTGGTTAATAAATGAGGCAGTATTAGATATTAATGATGATGGTGTCACAATTTTCTTATAGAATCACAGTCAACAAGAATATATGATCACAATGGAAAGCAGAGAGTTGTTTTTCCTGAATTCCTAAACAACAAAGCTGCTTTCATTTACTGTACAGTTAGATTTATGAATAGGAAAAATAAAAAAAACATAAAATAACACATACATAAAATTGTTTCAAGGTTCTTTATGTATTATTTGCTGATACTTTTCCTATGAAATTATAAAAAACTTCTACCATTTTAGTATATATTCTGTGCTTAGTCACAATAGCTAAGGTACGTAAGTATAAGATTTTGTCCATTCAAAAGGCCATCTACCAGAAATGGTGTTTATTTCTGGAGGTAGAGAAATAAACAAGTTGTATGCCTTGTCCTCAAGTAACTTACAGTTGGTTTGAGAAGAAAACCACATGATAGCCCAAATGTAGTTAAATGTCATAGGTTTTAAAATAGAAATTTTATATGTTACTACAGACATACAAGGGAAAGAGCGGACAATATTTCTTTAAGGAATTAATGAAAGACTTTACCAAAGAAAATGATGAGTAAAGTTATTCCTGAAAAGTAAAACAACGATGAATGGTAAGTAAAATAAATGATATCAAAGATATTGGGTATGCAAGAAATAAAGAGTCTGATAAAATTTTACTGATAAAGGTATACATTTCTAAGTGTAAAATATCACCATTGTAATAATTACCTTGAAAAACTCTAAACAATTTGAAATTTTATTTGTCTTACATTGTTTTCTTAAAATTCCCCATCTGTCAACAATAGATAATAACACGGATTTATTATACTGATGTCAGTAAACCTACCTCAAATGGTCATAACAAAAAAACAAAATTTTGAGATATTAATTGTTGGTTTTTCTTAATTCACATGGGAAGTCAATTAAGACTTTAATTAAAAAAATGAATCAATAAAAGCAGAAATATTTATGAAGTCTGGAAATCAGGAAACAGATCAGAAGAGAAATTTACTAAGATACTATGAGTTTAAAAATATCTGAGAAATACCAGAAGGGTAAAAACAAATCCTGATAGATTTAGACTTGTTATTGAATTTGTGTAGCTGTAATAGGTTTTCATATTTCAAAAAGTAAAATGATCTTAATATTTTTATGTGCTATTCTATTTTACAGTAATCTCAAAGGGAGGAAACATGATTTGTGCAGCCAAAAGACTTTAAAATCAATATAACAAAGTAAATTCTCTTTGTATTTTATATTAAATATGTAATTTTCAGCACAGGACAAGTCCTTTTAGGTTTAATCTCCACTCTAAATTTAGGAGCTCAGAATAAAATCTTTTGAGCTGAACAATGTGAATCAAAAGATATTTTACATTAACATAAAGAATATAAATACAAACACAAAGGAGTTTGTATTATATTTTAAAATACCTTCCCTGACCTCTATTTAGTTGTTTAGAATTGATATGCTGAATATACCTGCCAGCCTTTTGGCACTGATGAGAATTCTTTCTCAAGGACATAATAGGCTAATGCCTCACATAATGGTACAGCAAAGGATTAGAGTTCTATTGGAGATTATGTATTTGTCATTGTTGTGCATTTAGTTCAAGTAATGTATAAAAGGAGTAAAATGTGAATGCTTACGTATTTTGAATAGTTTGTATTGAAGATGTGATTTAAATGTTAATATAATTTCTTCATGCATACATGCCTAATTTGTGTTTAAAATGGCATAAACAATTTATAATTATTTCAGTCATTTATGATAATTACATAATTTAATTAAGATTTGCTGTCTAACTATCTTCAGTTTGGTCATTTGAACTGCATCCCCACTTTCCCCCACCTAGCACCCCTACCAGGACCAAACCTGATCTTTGCTTAATCTTTCCCGTATCATTAAAAGCTATTATTGATACAGCCTCTAGCTATCATCACCTTCTCTCTTTGGCAATTCTAACACTCCCCTGAATTGTTGCCCTGTTTCCACACTCCACATAGCAGCCAGTGTGTGCATTTAAAAACAGAAATTGTATCAGTCACTCCTTTGTTCAAGACTTGCCAAAGGATTTCTAATAAAACAGGAATAAAATTCAACTGTTTTCTTCATTATGATCTCAATTCTCTTAATTCTCCAGGCTCATCTCATGCTCTTACCCTCACACTGTGCTCCAGCCTCCTGCACCCTCTTGCTGTTTCTCAGTCTTGCTCAACGTGGTCCTTCTCCTGTGCTTCTGGAATTATCTCCCCATTTCCCGAAATAGTCTCCTTAGATAGTCACCAGGAAGCTCTTATGTTTTAGGACTTAATCAACTGTCACTGAATATACTGGAATTTCAGAAAACGACATCTAGAATATTCAGCAAGACACATTTTATTCTGGTCTCCAATAAATTACTCAGTTTTGTTTTTTTTGCTAGAACTTAACATTTTTTGGATTTCTTAATTTTAATTACTTTTTAATTTACCTACTTATTGATTGTTTATTTTCCTGAATTTGACTAACTTGCTTTCCCATTTTTCTTAGTGCATAGAATTTTCTTAATGCAATAAATAGAGATTCATTGAATTAAAGAGCAAATAAACTAATGATATATTACGTGACATTACCATAAAAACTGGTAAATATTTGCCTTTGTTTCCATTATGGTACCCTGTTATGATAAAGGAACTCTAATAAATCAAATTCTATGAATTAACCCATGTTTTTTGCTTCTTTTTATGTTTGGTTTAGGAAAAAGAAACAGATTTTGAACCTTCTCTTTATACTCTTTCTATTCACATATATACAAACTCTTTGGTCTCCATTTTAGAAAAAGAGTTCCTGTACTGTATACTGATTTAACATTTAAGTTTAAAAGGTATTAATGATAAAGGGTTATTAATGAATTAATATAATAATGTATTCCATATGTCTTCATTATCATAAAATTATTGCTAATGTAGGCAGAGATGGAATTGAATTACTAATTTCTAAAAATACTTGCAACAAGGTAAAAAAACAAATAATTGTTATCAAGATATGTTTGTTTCCTTGGGAAAAAAAATATTAAACTTAAAGGCAGTGGCTTGATATTGAATTATTTGATGCATATCAGTCAAATACTGACAACCACACACTCACAAAATTACCTTGAATAAGTAGTATTTTTTTTTCTTCCTTCTCCTTACACGAGACATAGAAATCTCATACTATATTATTCCGGGATTAAATGCTGTAATTTGAGTGATAGCATCTTATACAACAGAAACACTCAGTATGTGGTGTGTTTTATTTTACTTTTTTCAGATTCATCTATAGCTATTAATCAATTAGGAGCTCAGAAAAAAATCATTTAAAATAAATGCTGTAAATCAAAGATATTTTACATTAACAGGGAGAATATCAATACAAACACATTTCTTAGCTCTATTTAGTTGTGTAGAGTTGATATCCTGAATATACCTGCTGAACCAGTACCATATCTCATCAAGATTACTGAAGTACTATCCCCCTATATATGTCTCCATTTCTTCTCTTGCTCCTTAATAATCTATTTTCCACCCCAGAATCAGTGATTATTCTAAATAACAAAGCTGATTATTTCACTGCCTAGAAAAACTTTTAGAGGCTTGCAATTTACCTTGCAATAAATTTAAATTCCATAACCTAGCCTGAAGGCTCCTGCCTATCTCTCCAACCTCATTTGCTATTAGTCTAGAAATTATGCTCTATCAGCCATAATTTGCATGATATTCTTTAAACACATCAAGCCTTTATCTTATTTTACATTCCTTGTTCTTGATGTTCCTTTTTCTCAGAATGATCTTCCCATAAATCTTCAATGCTGCTTCATTTCCTTTTTCTAGGTCTCAATGCAAATGTTACCTTCTCAGAGTCTTCTGTGTAGTGAGTATTTGTCATTCCATCCTGCTGCTCAACACCTTTTGAACACACTTTCTAATTGGAGGACTTCCTACTTGTGATTTCCACTTCCCCAATATAGAAACTGGAAAACACTCTTTTCTCAGCTCCCTCGAGGCTGGGACACAGGCATGTGACTCAGTCCCACCAGTTAAACATGCCTGTATTAAACTTCTTATGCCTGAGGTTGCTAATGCTTTTACACCAACTCTACTCACCCCTTTTTTTACAGTAGCAGAAATTAGCAGGACGCAGCATCTGATAATTACATTGTCCAAGCTCCCTTGTGTAATTGGACCCACGTGATCATGTTCTGGCAAATAGCACCAAAGCAGAGTGCCCTTGCAAGGAAAGGAAAATACCCTCTTTCTTTGTCTTTCGTGTCCCTTTAAACTAGTAGACGTGATGACGGAGCCCAATATTGAGAAGACCGGAGTGCAAGATAAAAGGAATGTGGTGTCCTGAAACCATAAAACTGTCATGTCAGCCCAAGCCTATTTATACTCAGACGTCTACGCCTGAGAGAAACTTCACTCTTCTTGGAGTCATTTTTATACTTACGTCTTTGTCATAGCAGCTGCTATCTGTATCCTAATTAAAATTCTTCAGTTTACATACGAGCAAAATGAGAATGCAAAAACTGCTGCTTAGAATTATTTTATTTTTATTTCTTTAGGCTTTGTTTTTTTATTATTATTATTGTTAAAATTTGGAGGGTGACATTGGTTAATAAAATCACATAGGTTTCAAGTGTACAATTCAATAATATGTTGTATGTATATTGCACTGCGCATTCGTTTTGTTTTGCTCTTTGTCAGTCTGTTTTGCAAAAGTCATATCTATTTCTAAGGCAGCAGGTTGCTCCAGTACTGTTCATTCTACAGAAGAGATCTGGGGCTCACGTTTGAAGCAATCAAGTTTAGTTCCTTGCTTAGAACTGCTTGGCATTCTCAGTTTTCTCTTTAGAATCTTTCTGCCATGTTTCATTGTAATGTTTTGTTTGAGTTCTAGAAGCTAACCCTCATCTCGTTCTTCCCCCTTCCGAGAATTCTTGGCTAGCCAATATCCATTTCCTAGTTTTTCAGGAGAAGTCAGCTTCAGTTGATTACAACTAAGACTCCTGATGCAACACTCTACCTACCCGGTGTAGCTAACATAGGCCTCTCCAGGACTCTCTGTTCCTTTACGATATGTTTCTTTGAAAGCGATCATCACATTTCTTTAACTATTAACTAATATAAAATTCACAGGCTACAATCTTAGTTGTTCCTGAAGGGTAAATTTGCCCAGTGGTTGCTACTTACTTTCTATCTAAAGCATCATGGGTGCTCAGGATATTTTCATTATAATGAAGGGGAAAACAGTAATTTTGTAGCCTTCCTCAGTCAGTGTGCATGTAGTTCATCTTCTTTCTTCCTATTGTTAAATCTAAATTCCTGAGGATTTATAGAGAGGAGAAATACATCGCATATAGTTCTTGAAAGGAGAGGGGCTGCCCTGGATAGGTAGCACACAAGAGAATTTTTATGTAATCTACTCTAGTCTGGATACTAGGAAATTGGTTTGTTCTTCCTAACCTTCTAAATTTGTCTTAATTTGTACACTGTTCTGGATTTCTCCTTCATCTTCTCAATTAAATTTCACTTGCCTATTGTAGAGAAATTCACTTATATTATCTTGCAGCGTCCCCCTTTCTAAGGTTTATTTTATAAATATTAGGCCCTGAGACCTTCAGAATCTGGCTTTTGAAAACTTAGCCTTTGAAAGTACAAATATATTTGTCTCAAATTCTTATTTCTGTCACGAGTTTCAAAGCCTTCATCTTGACACTGAAATTAAAAACTGAATCAATATTTTCTCTTGACACTTCTGTAACTATCCTCTGACACCCTAAGAGTGGTTTACCTAGTACTGTGGGCAACAAGAGCCAGGCAGAAAAGGGATGTGGAGAGGAGAATGTTTTGGCTAATTCTTCACAGTTCAGTCCACTCAAAATTATTCTGCTGGTTCTTATTTTGTATATCGCACTCTATTCCACCATTATAAATAAAGGTAGTTCTTGACTTATTCACTGAACTATTTTCATTATAGCATCTATCACAAATATTTATAGAAGGACATTTCTAGAGTTAAATTACGTGTCTCTAAGTAGATCAGTTTTGATTTTGTATATACCTAATTCTATAAAACAGCTTGGAAGAAGAAGTAGTAAACACAATAGAATAATTTACCTGGTTTATTGCAGACTAATTATCTGCTCATTAACTTAATTCAGCCTGTCAGTTCTAAAGGATACAATAGCTTGACAGAATTAGATGATGAGTATATTGAGAGAAGGCATCAATGCTCTATTCATCTTTCTAGTCTTTATCCCAGCACAACGACTATACGTGGAGCAAATAAGAAACAAATGCTGCAAAAGAGCTTAGTTTGCTCATCTAAGTTTATTTCTCATTTTACATGAGCAACTTAGTATGTTCAAATAAGAATCAGGTACAAATATATACTCTGTATCAAAACTGGTGTTTTGACACTAGATGAAAATTGAAATAGTATTGCTAATTCTCACCTTAATCAGAAAGTTAAATAAATTGTATTTAATATATAAAGCAATCAGTTTTTAAAAATTTGAATATATTTAAGTTATTAAAATTTCTCCATGACTTAACAGAGTTGATTAACTCAAATATACATAGAAGATAACTATGAACTTATGCTACAAGGCTGCCACTTAATTCTGAAAACTAATAATTGATAGATGAGTTCAAATGTTAAATAATCATCAAAATATTTCTTTATATGTTTGTTCATTAAGTGTTTTACAATATGCCAGACATTGTTGTAAGTTTTAAGAAAAACTCAAGGCACATGGGAAGAAGCCTATGGACTTTCCGCAAAGCCACCTGAGTGGCTCCAGGAAGAACTGAAGATCAATGCTTTTTAGTAGATAAGTCCTCCACCTTTGTTCTTCAATAGTGTGTTGCCTTTCCCGGGTTTTTTCCCTCTCCGTATAAACCTTAGACTATCTTTGATAATACCCATAATATAAATTGCTGGGCTTTTGATTGGGATTGTGTTGAATTTATAGATCGGTTTCGAAGAACTAGCATCTTGATAATATTGCATATTCCTATCCACGAACGTGTCATATCTCTCCATTTATTTACTTAATTCTTCATTAAGTTTATTAGAGTGTTATAGTTTTTTTCATATAGGTTTTATGTACATTTCGTTAGGCTTAAACTCAAATAATTTATTTTGTGGAGTCCTATTGTAAGTAGTACTGTGTTTTTAATTTATAATTCCATGTATTCATTGCTAATATGGAAGATAAATTGACGTTCGTATATTAACTTTGTATCCTTCAACCTTGTGAAAATTGAGTATTACTGCCAAGATATTTTTGTCATTTAAAAAATCTTTTTCTACATATATAATAGCATCATCTGCAAAGATTATTTCTTCTTCCTCATCAGTAATTTTTTATTTTATTGTTTTCTCTTGTTACATTAACTAGAACTTTCTGTATGATATTGAAAAGGAGAGGTGAAAGGACACATTTCTGATTCGTTCCTGGTCTTAGAGGGAAAGCTTCTAGTTTTGCACCATTAAATATGATTTTAGCTGTAGTATTTTTAGGTAATCTCATTAAGTTGAAAAAGTTTCCCTTTATTTCTAGTTTACTGGGAATTTTCTTATAAATGGAGTTTAGATTTTCATCAAATGTTTTTCTGCATCTATTGATATGAACATGCAATTTTTCTTCTTTAGCATGTTGATGAGATGGGTTACATTAATTGATTCAGAATGTTGAACGAGCCTTGTATACCTGGAATAAATCTCACTTGGTCATGGTGTATAATTATTTTTTACACTTTTTGGATTCGATTTGCTGAAATTTTGTTGAGGATTTTTATGTATATTTTCATGAGAGATATTGGTTTGTATTTTTCTTTCTTATAACATCTTTGTCTGGTATTAGGGTAATAGTGGCCTCCTAGCATAAATTAGGAAGTAAACCCTCTGCTTCTGCCTTCTAAAAAATTACAGAGAATTGTTATAAATTCTTCATTAAATGTTTGGTAGAAATCATAGGTGAATCCTTCTGGGCTTGGTCCTTTCTATTGTGGAAGTTTATTAATTATTGATTCAATTTATTTAATAGACATAGGTCTATCTAGATTTTCTATTTCTTCTCATGTACTTTTGATATTGCCTTTCAAAAAAATCAGTCTATTTCATCTAAGTTATCAGATTTGTAGGCATAGAGTTGTACGTAACAGTCCACTAACATACTTCTAATTTTCATGGGAACTGTAATGAGGCTCCAACCTTTTATTTCAGATGCTAGTAATTTGTGTCTTCTCTCTGTTTTTAAGTTAGCCTGGCTAGTGGCTTATCACTTTTATTTTTTCAAAGAAACATTTTTTTGGTTTTGCAGAAAATATTTTTTATATTACCTTTGATCATCAAGAATATTTTGTTATGTGTTGAATGCTAAGTTTGTAGATATTTTCTTTGAACATTTGTTTCTGATTTTGCTATTTCTATTGAGAAGATGACCATCAACCTAATTGTTGTTTCTTTGAAAAAACTCTTTTATTAGCTTTGGAGTAGTGAAAATGTTACAATTTTAACAATTGCTTCTACTACTTTCTTCTCTTGGAGATTGAGTTGTGTGTATGTTAGGCTTTCTTTTTTTTAATCTCTTTAAATCTTTTATACTTTTATGTATTTTCCTTGTATTATTTTTCTGTGATTGATTTTGACCTTTTCATTGTATCTTATCTTCGACTTTATTAATTGTCTTTTCAACTCTGTTTAATATGTAATTAGAAGTATATATTGATTTCTTCTTTAGTTTATATTATCATTTTATTCACGATTTCCTATTTGATATTTTAGATTATATTTATGTTATGCATTTATTATTTCACACTTTTTAGTAAGTTTTATGTACAGAAGTTTTAAATTATATATATTGTTTTAGAAAACTATATATATAATTTAATATATATATAATATAAACTCGGGATACTCTGTGAGTCTCTTTGAATTTTCTGTAATTTCTGCTGCTCTTTGTTTACACAATCTTTTCTTTTTCTCGTTATTTTTATTGTGTGGTGGATCTTGCGCTATAAAACTTCCATGGAAGTAACTTTAGGTATATGATGATATTATCTTCCTCCAGGTAAGATCTACATTTATATCTGCTAGACACAAATCAATTTATTTCAGTTAGGTTTGAATTTTTATGTAAATGTTAGAATCAATTTTATTGTTAGTTTTTTAAAATTTAGAATATAATCCTAGAGATTGGTATGAATTGAAGATGAACTACAACCCTCTATGAGTATCTGAAATATCTCAGATTTTTCATTATTTCAAACCTGAAGTCCTTCACAATCTCTTCTTTGTTTCTGACTTCCTGTTCCTTTCACCGAAGTCCCTCAAAACAGTGAAAAGTTTCATTTAGCTTTCAAGTATGTAGGTTGTCCAACTTAAATTGGCAAACTCTCAGATAATGCCAGTATTTATAAATGTTAGGTTTACCAATGTTAATATTTATCTTTCTGTTTTCACGTTTGGTAAGTCTTCATCAGAGAGATGATCAAATTTATATAGTTTGCTATTATCCTAAATAGAACTCATTCTTAGTCAATTATTAATGCAAATTTTTATTTATTCAATCATGTATCAATTTGATTATTTCTTTATTAATCTCAAAACACCTTTCCAGATACCTCTATTCACCTAGCATGGAGAAATAAAATAAAAGATCTGTTTTCAAGAATCTTAGAGTTTATTGTCATAGACGACAATTATACAAAAAATTACCATGTATTTTGTTGTGTTATTCAAAGAAACACACTGAGAACTAATGATTTAAAAATTTATTTTAAGTCATCCAGGGGTTACTAGGAAATGCTATCATAAGGAGTTAATTAGAGTTAATAGTTGAATGCGTAGGAGCTAGTCAGGTGAAGTGTAGGAGACTTTACTTGTGGAAATTGATCTAGAAAAAGAAAATAGTAAGATTAGATACCAAGTTAATCATTAACTTTTGTAGGTTGTGAGGTAGACTGAAGAAGCAGAAGATACAACTTAAAAGAACTTGATAACATACAAAAATAATTTAGATTTTTATAATGAATACAATGTAGAAGTATCAAGCATTTTCAAGAGAGAAATGATAAGGTCTGATTTTCATTTTAGAGAATAAATTTCAGACTAATTGATTTGTATTAAATTATTTCATTAGTGGTAGTGGCTCAGATTATAACCATTGATGTTGCATGATATTTAGGAGATGAAATACAGAGCAATTTTTGGTGAATTGGATAAAGCAAAAGTGAAAAAGATGTCAAGAATGATTATAAGCTTTCTTCGGGAGTGAATGTCATATCGTATGTCATTAAATAGAATGAGGGATTCAATGGTAGAAATGGGTTTGGAAGGTGTGGGAAAAAAGTTAACTTTCATTGCATTTCAAATTAACTATTGAGTATATATTAATCTGGAGCTTAGAAAATTCTTGTTTTGAATCGTCTGGTTTAGCAATTTGAGAGAAAATATAATTGGTTTCAAATGAAGGAAACACTCATAATTTTGCAGGAGAAATAATTAGCCCAATTCCAGACCAGCATAGTTTATAATTTGTTTATATATGCAGAGGCTTTAATAAATGTATGTGTAGACAAACATCTGGCTTTTCTTTCTTTTTCTTTGTTTTTTTCTTTATTCCTTTCATCATTTTTTCATTTTCCTTCTTGAAAAATTTTTTTTGTATATGTCATCAAAATTAAAGCTGAAGAAAAATTATATCATGGAAAACTTATAATGCTATATAAACCTGAAGAGCTGTGCTTTTGAGTGGGCTTCATAAAAAAAGAAAAAATAAAAGCCAAATAATTGATTTCCTCAGGGTGCTTTTTGTTTTTTAAGTCTTTTGTATCTTAAACTGTTAACGTGCACAACTAACATTATATTGTAATAGTTATGATTTTGCAATATTGTTGTTTTAATATAACATATTTCCTTCATTCCTTGGATTTTTAAAAATTCTATATGTAATGTTTAGTTAAGGTCGTGCTCTCAAATGGTATCTTGAGAGACAGTTGTGATTAGGTGATTCTTAGGTAAAAATTTTAATTTATATTCTCAAATATATTTTATCTAAATATTTAAATCATATTATTCCTCTTATTAATTCTTTAAATGACACACTTTGGGGTAAGGCATGGATACTGACCTAAAGACGTTGAAATGTACAATTCCTCTTTTTTTAATGAAAATTAATATTTAGTATTACTTTATATTAGTTTCAGATGTATACCATCATGGTTAGACATTTATGTAATTTACAAAGTGATCTCCCCAGTGAGTCCAGTACCCATTTGACACTGTACACAATCATTACAATACTATTGACTATATTCCCTGTGCTGTACTTTACATCCCCGTGACTATTTTATAACTACCAATTTGTATTTCTTAATCTCTTCATCATTTTCACCCAGCTCCCCAAACCGTTTTCCCAATGTGGCAGTCACCAGTTTGTTTTCAGTATCTCTGATTCTGTTTCATCTTGTTTGTTCATTTATTTTGTTCTTTAGATTCCACACATAAGTGAAATTATATGGGATTTATCTTGCTCCGTCTGATTTACTTTACTTAGGTACTCTAGGTCTATCAGGTTGTTGCAAATGGTAAGATTTCATTTTTTTTTATAACTGAGTAATATTCCATTGTGTGTGTGCGTGTGTATATATATATGTACAACTTCTTTATAAATCATCTGTTGATGAGTGCTTAAGTTGTTTCCCTATCATGGCTAGTGTAAATAGTGCTGCAGTGAACATAAAGATGCACAGATCTTTTCGAATTAGTGCTTTGGATTACTTTAGAAAACTACCCAGAAGTGGAGTTGCTAGGTCATAAGGTAGTTCTATTTTTGATTTTTGAAAAAAACCTCCATATTGTTTTCCATAGTGGTTTTACAGATTTGCAATCCCACCAGCAGTACATGAGGGTTCTCTTTTCTCCACATCCTTACTAACACTTGTTTTTTTGATTTATTGATGATAGCCATTCTGACAGGTGTGAGGTGGTAGTTCACTGTGGTTTTAATTTGCATTTCTCTGACGATTAGCAACATTGAGCATCTTTTCATATGTCTATTGGCTATCTGTATGTCCTCTTTGGAGAAATGCCTACTCAGGCCCTCTGCCTATTTTTTCAATTAGATTGTTTGAATTTTTGTTTTTGAGTTGTATGAGTTCTTTATAATTTTTGGATATTAACCCTTCGTCAGATGTATCATTGGCAAATATTTTCTCCCACTTAGTAGGCTGACTTTTCATTTTGGTGATAGTTTTCTTTGCTGGGCAAAAACATTTTAGTTTGATGTAGTCCCATTTGTTTATTTTTTCTTTTGTTTCCCTTGCCCAAGGATATATGTGAGAAAAAATATTACTGAGAACAATCTCAGAGAGTTTACCGCCTATGTTTTCTTCCAGGAGTTTCACGATTTTGGTTCTTACATTTAAGTCTTTAATTCATTTTGATTTTATTCTTATATATGATATAAGATGATGGTCCAGTTTCCTTTTTTGCATATATCCGACCAGTTTTCCCAACACCATTGAATAGTCTATCTTTACCCCATTGGATAATCTTTCTTCCTTTGTCATAGATGAATTGACCATATAGGCATGGGTTTATTTCTGGGCTATTCTCTTCCATTGATCTATGTGTCTGTTTTTATGCCAGTACCACACTGTTTTGATTACTATAGCCTTGTATTATAGTTTGATATCAGATCATGATATCTCCAACTTTGATCTTCTTTCCCAATATTTCTGTGGCTACTCGGGGTCTTTTATGTTTCCATATAAATTTGTGGATTATTTATTCTCGTTCCGTGAAAAAAAAAAATTGGTATTTTGATAGGGATTGCATTGAATCTATAGATTGTTTGGGGTACTATGAAGATTTGAATGATGTTAATTCTTCCTATCCCTGAGCAAAGTATAGGCTTCCATTTTTGTATCTTCTTCAATTTTATAATTTCCTGAGTACAGGCCTTTTATCTCCTTGGCTAAATTTATTTCTAGATATTTTATTTTTTTGATTCAATTGAAAATGGGATTGTTTTCTTAATTTCTATTTCTGATAAATTTTTATTCATGTACAAAAGAATAACCAATTTCTAAATATTAAATTTGTATCTTGCTACTTTATTGAATTTATTTATCAGTTCTAATAGTTTTTTGTTGAAATCTTTAGGGCCCTCTCTGTATACTATCATGTCATCTACAAATAATGACAGGTTTACTTCTTCCTTTCCAATCTGACTGCTTTTTGTTTCCTTTTCTTCTTTTTGATTGTTGTGGCTAGGACTTTTGATACTATATTGAATAAACGTGGTGAAAGTAGACATCCTTGTCTTGTTCCTGATCTTAAGAAAAGCACTTTTAGCTTTTCTCTGTTGAGTATGATGTTTGCTATGGGTTTGTCATATATGGCCTTTATTATGTTGAGTTATGTTTCCTCAATTCCCACTTTGCTGAGAGTTTTTACCATAAATTAATGCTGGATTGAGTCAAATGTTCTTTCTTCATTTATTGGTATGATCATATGATTTTTATCATTCAATTAGTTAATGCAATATCACATTAATTGATTTGCAGATATTAACCCAATTTTACATGCCAGAAACAAAGCCCACTTGATCATGGTGTAGGATCTTTTAATGTATTTCTGAATTCAGTTTGCTAATATTTTGTTGCGGATTTTTGCATCAATGCTCATTAGGGATATTGGCTTTTCTTTTTTTTTTCTTTTTTTTGGTAATGTCTTTGGTGTTGGAATCAGGGTATCTGTGGCCTCATAAAATGAGCTTGGGGGCCTTCCATACTCTTGAAATTTTTGGAACAGTTTGGGAAGAATAAGTGTTAATTTTTCTTTGAATATTTGATAGAATTTAACTGTGAAGCCATCTAGTCTAAAATTTTTGTTCATTGAGAGTGTTTGATGATTGATTCAATTTTTTTAATAGTAATTGGTTGGTTTAAATTTTCTGTTTCTTCTTGACTCAGTCTTGGGAGCTTCTATGTTTTTAGTAATGTATCCATTTCTTCCAGATTGTCCAATATGTTGGCATATAATTGCTTGTAGTATTTTCTTATAAGCTTTAGTATTTCTGTGGAATCAGTTGTCTCGTTACCTTTTCATTTCTAATATTATTTGTTTGTGTTATCTTTCTGTTTTTCATGATAAATATGGTTAAAGGTTTAACAATTTTGTTGATCTTTTCGAAGAATCAGCTCTTGGTTTCATTGATCTTTTGTATTTTTTTTAGAGTCTATTTTGTTTATTTTCACTTTTCCTTTTATTATTTCTTTCTTTCTACTTACTTTGGACTGTTTGCTGTTTGTTCATTTGTTTGTTTGTTTGTTTTGTTTTGTTTTGTTTTTTAATAGTTCCTTTAGGTGTTAGGTTGTTTATTTGAGATTTTTTTTGTTTCTTTAGGTAAGCCTGTACTGCTATGAATTCCCCTCTTAGGACTGTTTTTGCTGTTTCCCATAGATTTTTGGTTCATTGTGTTTTCGTTTTTATTTGCCTTAAGGAATCTTTTGATTTCTTTTTTGAAATCATTGTTAACCCATTTATTTTTTAGTAGCATGTTATTTAGCCTCCATGTATTTGTGTATTTTTTCATTTTTTTCTTGTAATTGATTTCTAATTTCATACCGTTGTGGTCAGAGTAGACAGTGATATAACTTCAAACTTCTTAAATTTACCGAGACTTGTTTGGTGGCCTACCATGTTGTCTGTCTTGGAAAATATTTCATGTGCAATAAATAAGAATGTATATTCTTCTGCTTTGTAGTGAAACACTCTAAATATATCAATTAAATCCATCTGTTCTAGTGTGTCATTTAAGGCTGCTGTTTCCTCATTGATTTTCTGTCTGGAAGATCTGTTGAAAAATCACTCTTGAGATAAAAAGAAAAAAATACAAGAATAGTTTCAGATGTAAAGGTGATGACTCAGAATCTGCTATGAACCAAATGAAGCTAGATTCATATGAGATGAATCTAGAACTTTTACCAGTATACTGTCATTACCATGAAACTGCATTTCATTGAAATGTAAACGAGCAAAAGCAAATTTTAATAAATGCATTTTAACTCCTGGAAGCATTTCTTTCAGTAGTTTAATACAACTTTCATAGGCTTCATGGTTATATGAAGGGTTTTTTGAAGATACTATTAATAAATCCCTTTGAGAAATTATGGAGAAATTTGAATTGTGTTATGATATTTTTATTATTCCAACATCTTGGTGTAGACATGTTTCATGTTTTTTAAATCACACTTTTCTACAAAATAAAACCTGAAATGTCCCACACTTGCGATGTGCATTTATATTTATTATTTTGTTTATCTAATATTGACATATCATCTAGAGTCTGACTGTATTCATGCTGGCATAATTTCAACCATTATAACTTATATGTGAATATCTAAAAATTGCAATAATGAAAACTTTTTTGTTATAAGCAAATGTTAAAATGATATTGAATGCTAGAAGTAAAAATGTGTTGAATATATTATTACTTTGCTAAATCAATATATAACAATATGATAAATTTAAGTACCGAAATATGTATCTGATGTTGCAGGAGCCCGGAGCATGGACACGTCACATAACTTAGGATGTCAGCAAATGCGGGCATGAAGAAATTTCAGAATTGCTATATGTAAGGACACATTTATTTCAGGAATGGAAAAAAATTGAAAACATTTAAACCATAAACATATATGTACCTCGATGTTCATTGTGGCATTATTCACAGTGGCCAAGACATGGAAACAATCTAGGTTTCCTTTGATAGATGATTGGATGAAGAAGATGTGGTACCTATGTACAATGGAATCTCACTCAGCCATAAGAAGAGATGAAATACTGCCATTTGAGACAACATAGATGAATTTTGAGATAATCCTGCTAAACAAATGAGTCAGACAGAAAAAGCTGAGAACCATATGAGTTCATTCATATGCGAGGTATAAAACTGAAAGCAACAAACAAGACAAACAAATTGAGACTCGTGGACATTGACAACAGTTTAGTAGTTAACAGAGGGACATGAGAGTTAAGGAGAAGGTAGATAAGGGTGAAGGTGGTCAAATATATGGTGATTCAAGGCAATTTAACTTTGGGTGGTTAACACACAATGCAATATAGAGATGATGTATTATAGAATTGTATAATTGAAACGAATATAATTTTATTAACCAATGTCACCTTATTAAATTTAATTAAAAAGTGAAAATAAAAATTATCAGAGAAAACAATTAACATATGTAAAAATAGACCCTCAGGTTTGTTGTAGACACCATGGTTTTTCCAAAACTAAAACAATCATAGTTTGTTTCAGAATAATAATTTTGCTGCACATAATAAAGAATAGTTCTGTGGTTCTCCACAAAAGTCCTTGGATATTAACACTGATTGACAAATGACAGAAGGAAATATATAATTATTGAAAAGACCTGAAAATATGTTATATAAGAAACAGTTAAAGAAACAAAATGTGCTGAATTAATAAAATGGAAAGTCTTCAGAATGTATGATAATCACTCTAAATATTGACTAGCTGTTTTATTAACATAGAAAACAAAGCGTAGCTTTTAGTACTTATCTAGAACCAACAAGGGGCTGTTTTACAAAGACTGTTTTCAGCTCACTGACAATTTCTTAGGTACAATTTGCATACAGTGAAATACACATATCCTAAGTGTACAATTTGATGAATTCTGAAAAATACAAACACTCATGTAACAAACATGTTTATCAAGATATAGAATATTTTCATCATGACTGAAAATTACCTCATGTCTACTTACAATGAATTCGTACTTACCATAGTGACCTCTGTTCTAATTTCTGGCACCATAGAGAGTTGATATTTTTTTAACTTAAACTTTATATTGAGTCATATAGTATGTAGTATTTTGTGTTAAAAATCTTTGAAAACCAGTTTATTTATTTTCATTTCTATGTAGCATAACATTACATGAATATACATTTTTTCTGCTTATCTGTTTTTATATAACTGCCACAAAACAATAATTATTACCTTTAGTGGTTTTGAGAATTGGCTGTTTTCAACTGAGTAATCATCACTGAAGTTTTCTCCTGCTAGTACAGTCCAACTGAAGCTGAGACTAGGTGTCCCAGATGGCTCAGTCTCCTGACTGGCAGGTGATGCTGGATGTTGACCGGCTTATTAGCTGGGACTATCAACCAGAATGCCAACGGATGGCTTTTTAATGTAGCTTGGATTTCTCATGGCATCATGGCTGGATTCTGTGACAGAACATATTAGGGGAGAATTTTCCAAGAGATGAAGAAGCATCTGTATGGCTTCTTATGAACCAGCACTGGCAGTCGTGCAGCTTCACAATTGGTATATTCCATCAATCAAAAGCAAATTACAAGAGTAACACAAATTCAAGTGAGAGAAGAATGTAAGGGAATGAATAACAGAAAGTGTCATTTATAGGACAGTCATCTTTGGGGACGAACTAACTACCACATCATTCTACTGCTGATGAACCTTGAGTTATTTCCAGTTTTGACTATTATTGCTAAAGCCTCCAGGAATATTATTACATGTCTTTTTTTTTTTTGACATATATTTTACTTCTCTTAGGTACATATCTATAAGTGGAATGACATGGAATAAGTATAGTTTAAATTTATGAGCAATACCAAGCCAAGTTGATGACAGGGAGGCAAGGCAAGAAGAAAAGCAAGATATGCAGAGGAGGAAACTGAGGAATTCAGTTCAGCGTGATTGTGCCATTGAGTGATTAAGGACGTGGCAAAAGAAAATTCTGTGAAGAATCTGTACATTACAAT
Source organism: Pteropus medius (assembly GCF_902729225.1). Classification (NCBI taxonomy): domain Eukaryota; kingdom Metazoa; phylum Chordata; class Mammalia; order Chiroptera; family Pteropodidae; genus Pteropus; species Pteropus medius. The sequence continues at coordinate 4,675,497 of NW_024347788.1, read as the reverse complement.
GAAACTTTCGGATCTTAACTTATATCAACAATAAGGGGCATTGAAAGTGGTTTTTTTTTGTAGAATAACATAGTTATGAATTTTTGAAAAATCATTCTGGTTGAATTGTGGAAAATGAAATAGACTTAAGACAAATAAATGATATTTTAGATCCCTGCAAGAATGTAGCAGTGGCCATAGAGAAAGAGAGATGTGGAAATTTTGAAATATATTTGGGAAACCACATTAGTAGGACTCGTTTTTGTTTTTGAATTGCAAACCAGCAATATTTGCTATGAGTGAAGCAAAGTCATGTCCATGACTAGGATACCAGATGTTAGAGGTAAGTCTCTCTGAGATAAGGAACATCTCAGAAGACCTATTGTGGAATTAAATAAGTCAATTTAATATTCAACCTACTGAATTTCAGTTATTTTTGTGAGCAGACTTTTTTTGTAAGGAGTTAAATGTATGAATCTGAAGTTCATCTGAGTTGGAAATGTAGATTTGGGAGTCAGCTGCCTCAGGACATCTTCATGGTGTGAGAAGTGTGTAGTGCTTCACTACCCATCCTTGAAGTTAGGCTTCCCACTTCTGAAGCCTGGTTCACTTCATCCTATATGAAAAGTCTTAGACAAATCATTTAATATCACTTTGTCTCACTATGGTGTAAATGGCAAATAACAATAGTTTCTACCTTTTGCAGTTATGCAAAGTCAGTGAATTACTATGTGTAAAGGGAGTTGGACATTTCCAGGTTCAAAGCAAGTGTTCCATGGACATTAGTTCCTACTATTGCTATTTGTATTACTATTATGGATAAAATTGCAAAAAAAATAATTTTAAAAGCTTTATTATAGAATATCATTTAAAAACCAGCCTATAAAAGGACACTCACAAAAGACTGTGTAATAGTGAGGGAAAAGTCCAGGGAGGAGAAATATAAAGAAAGAAATATATATATATATAAATTTAATAAGATGTATCACATAAGAAATAGAATGGAGAAGGTTATTCACAACTGAGGAAATAACAAAGGAAAAACCTGGTCATAAATAGGCTTGAGAATGAAATTATTGTCACCCAACGATCATTCACTAGTGATGAATATTTTACTTTCTTAATGTTTGAAAATAGAAAAAAAGAGAGAAAAATATATGTATGTAGGTTAGTGTCAAGGGACTTTACAATGAAGCATAATAACATTTTCTCCACATTGCATTTTTTTTTTCCTAATTTGGAATTGTTTTTGAGTGAGTAGATTCTACCTACACTAGGTATAACTTTTTACAAAAGCTAGCAGTGGAGATGACTTCTTTCAAATGAGGAACTTGTTATATATTACATCTTTAAATCAATACATCACCTTTTGAATGGAAATCGATTCTACCTAACTATATCAGCATGAACATAGGTTTCTTATTTTAGGTGTATAAAGAGACTATTGTTATTCTTTTGAGAAAAATCGTGCTGTGCAGTTTTTCTGTATATGTTTTAGAAGCATATGAGGCATGCTGCCAGCTCTGTTCTATTTCAAAGCCTGATTCACTTTGTAAATGCTTTAACTGGCCATATTAATGGGTTTGGGGTACATGTGGATGTTGGGGGTGTTGTAGAGATAATAAGGGGGCTCTGATGAATTAAGTATATGTGTTCCTGTGGGGCTATGGAAATAGAATAGAATCATAATGAAATTTCAACCCTGCAGCTGTATTTCACCTAAAACTTTCTGTTCATAGGATTTTTTTTTTTTTCTCTTCCTTAGGCTTCTAACTAGCTGAGAGAAATACAGATGATAAGCTTCTCTGAGATGCTAACTCTAATTTTCACTGAATAATGCTAATCATATATATAGGTATATATAAAAATAAACATTTGTTCTTAAAAAAAGTTAAGCATCTTACTTAGCAATATTTTACATAACAGCATGCTACACATATTTTAGCATGTGTAATGATTCTTTTAATATAGAATTATGTGTAGTAGCATCAAACTTGATTCCCAGGAAAAATAACAAAACTTATTCTCTGCTAATTTTCATGTGCTCTTTCAGAACACAAACTATTATGCAGTTCTTCTATTTTTCTGATAATTTAATGTTTGTAATACAAATTATGAGGACTTGGTTTGAGAGATTTTGTTAAAAGTTACCTGAGGAATAAAATGCCATGGATTATAATATTTAAAGTAATTGTTGATTACTGTCTAATTAGAAATATCTTTATAAAAAATCTAAATCGCTTCCCCCACCCATAAGCGCATGCCCTTAAATGAACCAGCAGATCGTATGCCTACTCTCAGTCCTTTACTCCTTTTTCTGGAAAAATGTGTTCATCCTTCCTTACTGCATTTCCCTAGAAACAAGAAAACTTCATCCACCCCCATCATCAGGCTTTTCCAAATGGCTCTCTCTGGCCCGTAAAACTGGTGAGAAAATGACTTCCAATAAGAAGATTAAAAAGCCATGGGTGTGTCTGCCAAGTCTCGCAATTTACCCTCTACCACGTGAATATTACGGCGTCGGAGGCTTCTCCTTCAGTCTGAATCCTGAAGTGAGAAGGCAACATGGAGCAGGTGCAGAGTTTCTAGCTTGTATATAAGCAAGGAATAAAACTTTATTGTCATAAGCCACTGAGATTTCTTACTACAGCAAAGCCGACGAATGTAGCATGTTTTGTTAAAGACTCTCTATATGTTTCAAAAGTAAATCAATAAGAACTTTGAGATGAGTAGCAATGACTGAATTTAATTTATATTTGAATTTTCAAGGTCTAATATGCAACATGACATATAATCTGTAATAATTATCCACTGCCTGATGGATTGATGAATGAATGAAGGAAGAAAGGAAGGAAAGAAGGAACAAACGAATTATTAAATAAATTGCATATTTAGAAATCAGTACATTATTTTAGTTACTGGAGATTCCATAAGATATGAATACCTTCAAGGGATCATAAGAGGCTCAAGAAAAATCTTGTGAATTAGTAAGGATATATGTTAGAAAATATTACGAGAATAAAATTAAATTATTAATTTAACTCATGACTTATGGATGGGTCTAATTAGGTACTGCTGGAAAATAATAGGAAAAAGAATTTCCAAACCAAGCAACTTCTTTCAGTTTTCCTCTGCTGCAGAAATGGTAGGTCCCTAATGAGGCTGCTCTCAGGTTTCTGAACAATTAGACCTTTACACTTGAAAATGTGCAACATCCAATTAGACTCACTTTTAAAAATCTTTTTCGTAATATCAGAACACCATCCTAATTTTCTTTTTACACTTCCCTAAACTGTCTACACTACTATCTGTGAAAGATAAAGATAAAATTAATAGAAATACATGGAAACAGTCCATAAACTATATGCAATATAAGGAATACTATATTTTCTGAATATTACATTCAAAATATACACCAGTTTTTTGTATATACTGTAACTTCAGTATAGATGATCTAATTTTAACAAATATTGTTTATTTTATGTCAAGATATTCACATCTTTTCTATCTCAATCAAATGTGCAGAAAACCGTGTCATTACCCATGTTCTCGGCATTAGATGACTACTGGAACTTTCACTCAGTTGGGTAGCTAAGGGAATGCAAAACGTTATCTTGCATCCCAAGAAATACTGTCTGTGTTTTTGAGCTACATTATCTGCTTCAGTAAATGCTGTCATTCTGCTTGGTTTTTCACTCCAAATTGTCAGCTGCAGGGAAACCCAGATTAAACTATCCAAACTACAAAGCAAGGAAAAATAATTAAAGCTGTCTGACACTAAACTTACCATGTAGTTTTTAATTTGTAAAATGGTAAATATTAGCCTTTTCTTTGATCTCTACCATCTAGAACTCCCAGTGGAGAAAGCAATTGGCTTCATTCGTAAAGCTTTTCTCTGAAGACAAGCAAGCTGTGAAAATGTGCTAGTTTATCAGAATTCTTCAGAGATTTTTATATGTACACACTTCATTGATTATCAGTATTTTGATGAGGCTTGCCAGAGTTTAGAATGCCCCCTAGAAAAAAGATTCTTGTTCTCTGGGAAATGAAATCATGCTCTGTTAGCTTGGAAACAACAAAATAGTGAAGGAGAAGTAATAGGAGAAATGGATTTTGTATGTGGGGATTAGTACCAAATTTAGCATCAGATGATGGACTGGAAAGGTTTTCCTGAGAAATAATTCAGCAATAAATCTGGATGTGAAATTTTCATTACATATTCTTCATCCACACCTACCTTATACTTGGGAGTTCATTTCGTGTTTCACAAAAGTGTTAATACTCAGTAACTGTTATATTTTCAGCATTTGCGGATGCATATTTTTAGAATACACATGAACATATGATTACTTTACAATTTTGAAATCTATAATAATAACACTCAGATATAAAAAACAATACACAATATAAATCCCATATTCTTTTGATAAAGAGAAAAAATATCCATCAGAGTAACTTATTGGAGTACAACCAACTGTCCATAAATCATAACACAACTTTAATGTCCCTTTATTGAGTGACAGATATTCGCATCTCCTCAGTGTGAATATTTTGCATAGAATATGCAATAGTAAATTTAAATTAACATGAAACGCGTCTTTTTTTCCTCTGAGGTTTATCCTCTGTAGTCTTACTACCTAACCAATATTCTATGCTTTTCTCCTTCTCCATTTAAGTTTTGTAATCTATTCTATTACAATGCTACGATTTAGAATCTTTTGTTGCTAAAATAAATACTATACTACTTACTTGGTTAAACAAAGCAAAATTGAGTAATATAAACATGAATATTGAAATTTGTAGAAGTTGATCACATCCATTCTCTTTTCTTAAATCTGTAATGAACTAAAATAATCTGAGTCTCTTGATAACATAACTGATTTTTATATAGAATATACAATGAAAAGAGAAGTATGATTCCTGTAAATATGTGATTACAGCATACTTAGAAGACCGTTAGTTTAAAGAAAACTGAGCTGTAGAATAAACTACATTTTTTCAGTAGTTTTTTCTTATGTTTTAAAATCGGAATGACTAATCTTAGTTTTGAAATAAGAGTAATGGCCCAAAAAATTTAAACATAATATCATAGTTTTATTTGAAAGCATAGAAAAAGTATTACTAAAGTTATCTCTTTTTATTTTAGATCCCATATTGGCTTTATTAATTTTCAATTACAACCTTATGGACTCTTTACATTTTCTATTCTACTTACAGTCAGCATTTTTAGAATATGCCTTGATTTTTTACTTCCTCTTTATGTAAATATGTTTCAAATTGACTTTTTTGAGTTAATTAATCTACACTAAAAATATTTTTATGTTCTAATATTCCTTCAGCTATGGCATGTAGAGCGAGCCAAACGTGTGCATGTATTACATGTGTGTGTTTCTCATGAATTATCGGTATTTCCATTTAAATGTTAAGAAAGTAATTTATGTTTTGACTTTGAAGTGATTTTATTATAATAAATTATTTTTTGCCTTTTTTTGTTTATAACATACATTTTCATATTTTCAAGATATTAATCTCCTAAATGTTTTTCTCTGTTTGAGCTCCTAAAATAAAATTATATACAGAAAACAAAAATGTAACATCAAGTATTGATGGCTCTCTTTATATGTATATTTTGCTGGTCAGGAATATTGATTTTATTCAGAAGCAAAACATGTAAAACAAATCTCGACTTAGTAAGAAGAGATTTTATTTAAAACAATATTGTGAGGCATGGGAAAGATACTACTACAGTAGGGAGAAGGCTGTGATGTTAATTAAGATCTGTAAGTGTCTCCAGAGTTAGGTGAAGAGTGTTTTCCTTTCAAAGAGGATCATAAACAAGACTAGAAAAAAACCATACGTGGGGAAGAGTGATGGATGAAAGGATGGCGTGAGCTCATAGTCGCAGAGAGAGTTTTACCCTAAGTTCAGCTGTTTTCAGGAGGCACTGTGTGCTGGCTCAAGCTGAGAGGGCACCTCCATTCAGGGGCCTGGAGGAAGGAGAGAAGCTTAACCTCCGTTTGGTGAACAAGCATTATATTCTAATTGATCAGTGGAGGCAAGCAATTCGGCTAATCCTATATGAAATAAAGAAAGTGCATTTTAAAGATCCAAGTCTGTCCTTATCGTAAGGGAACAAGAGGATTTTCCTGAGTCTACTTAAGTCACGTGAGGAAGACGCGTTCTTTGCAGGAAGCCCTTTTCCTGGACACAAGCTGGACAGATTTCTCCACCTGTTTTCCAGGATCACAGAGTGTAGATTAAATTCAACATTGTCAGTAGTCCACCACTTGTAAGACTTGTCTTTCACTGAAGCTTCATAATTCTTTTACCATCAATTCATCACAGCTGAGAAGATAATATAAAAGATGTGTAAAGATACAATTTATAGTTTTTTCTATATCTCTGTGTACAATACAGTAGCCTCTGCTTTAGCCACAGGGATAGTTCCAAGATACCCAGTGGAGGCCTGAAACTGTGGACAGTATCAAATCTTATATACTATGTTTTTTTTCTATATATACATACCTGTGATAAAGTTTAATTTTTAAATTAGTCACAATAAGAGATTAATAACAATAATTAATATTGAAATGAGCAATTATAACAATATAGTGTAATAAAAGTTAAGTGAATGTGGTCTCTCTCTCAAAATATCTTATTGCACTGTACTCGCTCTTCTTGTGATGATGTGAGATGATAAGGTGTCTTTGTGATGAGATGAAGTGGTGAATGATGTAGGCATTGTCACTTGGTTCGGCTCCTATTGATGATACCTCAGAGGTGGACCATCTGCTTTGGCTGACAACAGGGTCATGGAGAACGATGGTGTCAGTGTTGGATGTCAGGAGCAGATGATGTCTATGATTGGGACATTTAATATTTTCAGACCATTGTTGTCTGTGGATAGCTGAAATCTCAGAAAGCAAAACCACAAATAAGGAGGGCTACTTATCTTAGTGATTAAAGTAGTTTTGAATTACTTTTTCTTACCTGCATATATTAAAAAATGTAGTTTGATATATCAAACTATATTAAACATGTAGTTTAATATATCTAAGTATTGTCAATGACTTGATATTCATCAAGTCATTGACAATACTTAGATATATTAAATAAAGAAGTGGATAAATTAAACATAGTAACTATGTGTAGGCATTAAAATTAAGTGAAAGAAATGTATTTAAAAATATACAGACAACATACTTGCCAAACATTAAAATTAAGATCCAATATTTGTAAGGCATAGAATTACACTCAAATTGTTAAATGTTAAAAGTCATGAGACTTTTATTTTGTGATTTTTATTTGCTATAGAATTTTTGATGATTTAAATTTTGTCTATTTATACTTATCTGTATTTCCTAATGCTCCTACAATGAATATGGCTTTATTAGGTCATAAAGAAAATGTATTAACTGAAACGGAGACTCTGTGAGTAGCTGAAAATATGTGGTTGAAATCAATAGTTGCCTTAAATTTTAGATGTGGAAATGGCCTATATGGATGTTTAGAAGAAATATTTTTAAAGTATTTGAAATATTTTCTAGAATATTTCAATGAAAATAAACCTTATTCAATGAAAATAAACCTTATTTAGAATCATTCCAGCTCATTATTAAAATGATAATTTCTTTTTTTATCTTCGTTTTTTCATTTGATACCAGGTTTCAAAGAAGGAAGGATACATCTGTCATTGTTACATGCTCATTCTTTTGAAAACTCATTCAGATGCCTTAATGGACTGTCAGGTGCAGGAGGGTCCCCATGGCTGCTAAAATGATAATTTCTTAATAATACTTTTTCCTCATATTTTACCTCATGTACAATCTCTGTCTCCTCTCAAACCCTCTAATGTTTTTTGCGCTCCTTTTTGAAATTTGTCATATTCAATCTTCCATTATGCGTATTTATGTACCAATATTTTCTTTCTCATTAAATTGCAACTTCTTCAGAATGGGGTATTAGAGAGAAACCTGACTTTGAATTTCAGGTAGGGACCTTTGTTAACTACTCATGTGTCTCATTGATACAATTGCTATCTGCATTTAGATAATGGAAACTAGAACTGCATGGTGGTGGTAATGCAAATGGTGAACATTACAAAGATTTGAAATATAAAATAACTTGGATCGTTATGTATACTCTTTCCTTGTTTTGCTCTACATTTTTTTCATCCATGCAAAAAATAATTTGCATTGATATTCTGAAAGTCAAATAGTATGAAAATGTCACAGGGAGTAGTATCAAAGATAGCTACAAACTACCATGGCTTATAAAAATAGGTGTATTTGTGAGTTTCAAAATTCATCATGTTTGGCTTTAAGATGCTACATTTAACTAATAAGCGCAAATAGAACTTCTCTGTATGTGCATTATAAAACAAAAGATCGTTGGAATTGGCGTGCAATATAAAAAGTATGATGTACATTAAACAATTTTTTCCAAGAAAATATCATTTCCCTTTTTTGAGGTTTATAATTGACACAGATGAAGCATTCATAAAAATCATTTTAATTTTATTTTATTTATTGTAATAATTATTTTATAGAGATGCAGTAAATAATATTTTGGTTGATATATTTATGAAATGAGTTTAAAAATTACATATATATCTTTGTTATTTTGAAGTAAATATTTTTGTAACTCTTGTGTAGTACCTAAATATTAAACATTTAGGAAATTAATATGTCAATTTGAAAACATTGTATATTGCATCCAGATATAGACTATAGACTTTAACATTTTACATATGTATGGCATTTTTTGAGCAATAATGACATATTCGACTACATGCGTAGCACTTTATGTATTTGATTTTATTTATCCTCATGCAACATTAACTTCATTTTTAAATTAAGTAACTGAGAATAAGGGAAGGAACTTAAAGTATATTTCTTGATTGAATCAAATAATAAATGCCAAAGCTTGCCTAGATGCAAATCGATATATGCCTAGTGTCGAATTTGGTGAATTACACACACACACACACACACACACACACACACACACACACATAAATGTAAATATAATTACTAGGAATGTTTATTGGACTTTATGTTATGTTCACATAATATAAGTATTCATGTTTATATGTTACCTAGATTTTCATATCTATGTATAGATAGAAGTAAGAAAGAAAATATATATTCCTTTTTATGTTGAAAATAAATTCACATGAAATATAGATTACTATAGAATTATTTATATATTCATGATATGTCAGTTGTAAAAATATGTCAACATGACAATATTACTTTTGGCTTTGAGTTTCCCATTTAAAAGAATGTAATGCAAGTTCAGGAAAAATCAATTGGATGGGTCATTCACTTTATTTGTATGCATATGGCAGGTATCCGACACATGATAATGAAAACAAAATGAGGACATTGAACAAAAAAATATACTAGGCTTTATTTCCTGATCTGTAAATAAAATTGAAATTTCACTATTTGTTAAAAAAAGCAGATTCTAATATAATGAACTAACTATATAAGAAAGTTACTTTTTATAATTTCTTTGCTTTTCTAACAACATATTCTATTTATAAATTGTATTCCTTTTTGTTGATTTGGTATTAACAGTGAACATTATATTTATAAAATATCATATATTGCTACTTAGGGATATGAATTAAAGCATATATATAGTATTTGTGTTGTTGTGAAATAGAATGCAAAATAATATATCAAAACAACTGCTAAAAAACCTACATTCATATAGTTAATTGACTATTAACTTTGGGGAGAAAGCAGCAATTTTTATTATTCATGCAGATTTGATGCTACTTAGAAATGAATAAAGAGGTAGGAACATGATTTGTTTCTATAGATTTAAATTTTAGGGCATTATTTACACGCTAGGTGGCTTTGACTGAAAATAATTTTAGATTATTGTGCAATAAATAAATGTAAACCTATAATTTTATGGATGCTATTTCAAACACAATTAACATAAAACAATTATGAATATCTTTTCAAAATTAATGCAGCAACTCAGGCATAGTTATCTGCAAATAACACACTTGTTTTCTTATTTTGTTATTGAAAAACAATTTAAATTATGCTATACAAAAATGCATGGGCATTTGGACATTTCTATCACCTGTAGGATGTTTATATACATTTACTTAATTTGAATATCTTTTTCTTTTTTGCATAGAAATGTCATCAGTTTATTACATTTTGGTCAAAACAAACACTTAGTCGAAACAGATTTTTAAATAAGTTTTTTGATTTTTATACGTTGTAACGCTTTCCCTCACAAATTTACCTTAAGAATCCAAAAAACCGTAGTCATTTAAATAAAATTAAAGAAATGCAGGTATATAAACCCCTTAGTTAAGACCTGGTGCATGTATATTTTTCAATTTCTAAAATGAATTCAGTATATTTTTATAATATATGAGTTTTATAAAATATTTTATAGGCATTTAAAACATGTTATTACAGTGGTAAATTTAATAAGTGCGATAAAAATTTTCCTGTTTAAAACATAGGACATCACTATTTCCAGAAGAGATAAAAAATATATATATTTTAATAGAATATAAGCAAAATATATGACAACTTCTTTAAATAATTAATCTTTTCCTTCCAGAGCAATATAAATTTAAATCTTTTAGATAAAAATAGAATATTTTCTCTCGCTTTCCTCCGCTATTAAGTTTCTTCTTACACTATAAAGGAAGTTTAAACTCCATCTCCTTAAAAAAATTATTTAAAAAGAATTCATCTATTTTTTGGGCTTATATACTTGCTTTGCACACAAATAATTTACAAGCTTATGCTGCTTACTCCTGCTGGTATCAGCCAGTCATTGTTATTGATTAACTAGTAAAAAACAAAAAAGTGTAAGTGGGGTCAGTGGAAATAGAAAAGAATTAAATAAAAGATCTAAATATCCCCCACCAAGAAAGCTCTGAACCTTTAATCTTCTCCATTTCTGTACTGTATATTATAATTAGATTTTATCAATAATCTAAATAGAACATAGAATAAATATATTGGCAAAATTAACTATAAAAATACAGACAATTATCATTTTTGGTGAACTTACTACTTTTTAGGTGCAATGTTAATTTCTTGATGTAGAGTTTCTCATTTAAGCGAATCAGATTAAGGGCAATTATATTTTTGCAATACCATGAATTTATTTATATTTACATATATAATGGAATACAAAATAATATATCAAACTACCACTAAAATTGTATTCACATATGTATTCTGGACATGTAATAGTATTATGTTCTCCACATAAGGGAATTTGAAAGCATGAAGCTAAAAAACTAGTGATAGAGTCTGCCTGACCAGTACATAACTTTGCATTTATAACCACTACAATTTATATAATTATTTAAAAAATTATATCTGCGAAGTATCTACTATGCCTAAAATGCCCCCAGACATTGTGAGAGATATACAAATATCATGAGATACAGGTATGATCATCGAAATATTACTAAATACATGGGAAAATATCACCAATACTAACTTCGGTGACTTCAATGTCTATCCATCACCCAAACAAATGGAAACGTTGTTACCCCTGCTTACTAAATTCTGGAGAATGGATCATAGACTTCTCTACACATCTCCACATATGTATTATTATGTGCAGACCCTGGCACATAATATTAATAGAATCTTTATAAATAGATGAGCTTGTAATTAATCTTATACTCTGCATTCTGTGAAAAAAATGACAGAAGTGCTACAGAAAGAGAGGAAGATCAGTTGATCTGGTGTAATCAAATAAAACTTTATAAAATAACTGAAATAAAGATATCTTGGCAAACAATCGAAATTTGGGTTAATATAGAAAAAGAAAAGAACATCTACAGTAAAAAAGAAGCTGCCATGAGAATTTATTTTCCATAAGATATAGAGGTTGGAAGGTTTTCTAAAGAAAGCACTTTGTACAAATATCCTGAGTAAATAATAATGAAATCGTAAGGGTCATAAAATGGACAGCTGCCAAAGGCAAAATAGTTTAATCATTTTCTGGTAGGTGGTCAAAGTCACTAAAGAAACTACTTGATCATAAGTGTCAAATTCTTGTGTCCAGAGAACTAAGACAGATACTGGAAATTTAAGTCAAATTAATAAGAAAGAATTCAATTGGTTAAGCTTAAACTGGGGAAATTCTGCATTAATAGAAAAGCAATGGACATGAAAATCAAGTTGGATCACATTAAGGACAATTGTAAAATATATCTCAAAACCAAAAGTTAAATAATTCATGGCAGTTTGGATTAGGAAATGAGGAAAAGAGATGAATCAAATTGAAGTCTACAAAGTAGAAAACTGAGGGAATGATGGTGACAATGGTTAAGAAAAGTAGATATTTCATGTATATGTTTATAATGTGTCCAATTAAAATATTTTACCATTTTAATTAAAGCACTATGGACATATAGAAGAGTGCACACACCATAAACATACAGTGGAATGACCAGAGTGAACATCTTTGTGTAACTGACACCTTGGTCAAGTAACTTTGCCAAACAACCAGAATCAAGTCCCGTGCACACACTCAGTCACACTTCCTCCCTTCTCCCAGAAAGAAACCACTTACCGACCTCAGTCCTACAGATTGATTTGCCTGTTATTGAGTATTTGATAAAAATACTAATATATTCTTTGTGCTTGGCTTTTTTCAATGTTATATTAGTAAGATTCAGGTATATTGTTGCATGTGACTATAGTTATTTAATTTTTACCATTGCATAGTATTCCATCACAAGTACACACTGTAATTTATGTTTTTCCAACTGACCGTTGATCTTTATTACAAGTGCATGTATTTTACACATTTTTTTCTATGAATATTCTTGTCCAATTCTGTTGGTGCACTTGTGTACCCATTTATAAAATTGCTAGGTCATCTGGGTGCAAGTTTGTTCTAATTTAATAGATAATGTCAAATAGTATTCTGAAGTCTTTGTGGCAATTTATATTTCCTATCTGTATGGCATGTGAATTCCACTTTCCTTTTGAAATGTATTTACCTTCCTAAATATTATTTTTTCCAAGGCAGTTATCGGTATTTCTGAGACATGTTATTCTAAGCGTAACAATAATAAAACTAATCTATGACTAAAATGCATAATGAACTTAGTCTACTTCTATAGTTAAGATTAAACGATATGCAAAAGAAAAGAACATTATATATTAAAGAACTCAATATACTTTGAAATTAAGACTTTCTAGTTGAATAATATCCTAATACTCCTTGAAAACTTTCTTTCTACCACTGAGCCTTTTAAAGCATTAAAAAAGCTGCTGTCCAGCAGTTCAAAGTATTAAAGGAGGTTATAAAGAGCTTTGGATCACCACTGAAGCCATTCATACATGAAATTTGAGAAGGCTTTTGTGGGCTGGAGGTAGTAGGTAATTAATTTGGGAAAATTCCAGAGGTTAAGAGCAGATGAGCTGTTCCACTTTTTTCTGGTCCTGCTACTGCTGATAAATGATTGAGAAATTTTTGTTTATCAGCATTGTAAAATACTTCCATGAGAGTTCTGCATCTCCAATAAAAAAATTGAAAAACATTGTTCGATATGGGTTAAATTTTACACCACACACAACCTAGTTGCCATTTACAATATGGATTATTCTAAATGATAAATTTTCCATATAAAATAAGGAGATTGTTAGCTCAGAGAATCAGAAATTGTTTATTGCAGAATGTTAATGATTGATGGAGGTGAGTATATAGTGTGCAATGTATCATCTTATTCTGTAAAGTAGTACTTGATCTAAAAACTGTATATATATAGTGAGACTCATAAGACTTATAAAAGTCAATGACTGTTGTTACTTATGAGGGAAAAAAAGGCATTGCTTTCAAAATGTCAATGATTTAATGTCTGCACTGGTGAGATACTAAAGATAATATTGGTAAGCTTCCATAGAAGACAACCTTCATTAGTAGAAATATAATTAGTAAATCTCTATAAATGTAAAATAAAATCACTGTAAAATTTAGCTAAAATAGATAGTTAATGATAGATCTGTGATTTTGTCATAATTTTATTAGAAATGTTCTAAAAGTTCTAATATCACTTATTCTAAGAAATTTGTTTAGAAACTACAATTAAATAATTCAGAAATAATTAATTCAGAAGACAATCCATTAAATTATAACCCTCCCCACAGGTTAACGTGGTGCCAAATGTATTGTTTAATTTATCATTCTTAGTATTTTTAGATGGCCTCAGGCAGAGAACGAAGTAATAATAAATAGGGAATAGTGGATAATTAGAGGAGGAAATGTGGAACAAAATTACTAAGGGCTTTAGGTGAAGTTCATTATTACTATTTAATAGTGCCCAAGAGCATTCGATCAAATTATGGATCAAGTTTAAAAGTGGGCTGAATAAAATCTTTGTGGAGGAGAGTTTTACTTTTTTCCCTCAGAATTCAGCCAAATGCTATAAAATATATTTAAAATCTCCCTCACAAATTATGCTTGACCAAGCCTTAAGGAGAATCACTTTGGGGGAATCATGCATGCATTATAGGAGTAAAGCCACATATTATTAGGATAAGAGACATTATCCTCTCCCACCCTAAAAAAAAATCGAGACAATGAGAGAAAAAAGGTAAAAGTAAAGAGTCTGAGCTTGTTTGGCAATGGGTCATGTACCACACATACTGAGACCATTACATGATTAAGCAGCAAGGCACTTTGAGGGTGGCTGGTAAAGTGACATATTGTAAGTCCAGCCCTCAGGCCATTTAATGCATGGGGAAATCTCACCTTTCTAACTATAGACATTTTCTCTTTTCTTTTGGCTCACCCTAGAACATCCAATTTCCATTGTTAAACTTTTAAAGGGTATAAATGCATAATTTATTTGTTTTCTTATTTTGTTTCATATCATTACCATAGTCATGACTGTGCAATCTCTGAATGCTAACTAGCCCATGTCTTATAGAGATATTCCTCCCTGTTTCTTAAGAAAAGCCAGTTTACCTAGGTAATGAGTTAGAGATATATAGTTTCTGTATATATTGAACAGAACTGAGGAATGGAAATTTACGGTCAGTGGAAGGAAATTGTGTTAGGTCTGTTTTTTTAACTATATGCTGCAGGCTAACTGATGTGTTTGGAAATTTTATTGGTACTAATAATAATGACATTAATATTAACAATAGCATGTGCTTGCTTCATGAATTCTAAGCAATCTATGCTTTACTAATATACAGCTTAACTTCACTGGTAATATTTGTCATGGTACTAAATGGCAGAGACTAAATTCCAAATCTCGACAAATTTATAATTTGGCCTACAAAGGAAATAAATAGCACTATTTCGAATTTCCTCTATACTAACGATAGTTAAACTATTGAATATATTTAAAAATCTATGTGAAAATGATTTCATAGCTGTTTAACCCATGTGGGAAAATATATATTTTGTCACTTATTTACAACAGTAGTATTTGGGGAGCATGAACACTCAAATGTAAAAATAGAGAAAAGAGCTGACAATGGCATTTAATGAGTACGAAATCACAAGGATAAATTACCTAACTTTATCAATCACTTATTAGTGATAAGTAGTTGATAATTAGTTGATTTGTAATATCTCAATGTGATTCAATCATTAGTTATAAAATATTCATCTTGAACCAGGCACTTTGCTAGGGCCTGGGAATGTATAGATTAATAAATTGTACAATGTAAGAGATCCAAAATAAATAGAAAAGATATATACATACTTATTCATTTATAAATTATATGTGCTATGAAAGTTTCAGGAAAAAAGATCATAAAAGACCAAAGAGGAGAAAGAAGGCTTTACTGAAGTAATCCTTTGAGTTATATCCTGAGATCCTTGGTTAATATTCTTCCTTATTGACATAGGAGGACAGAAAGTCTAAGAAACAATATTAGAAAAGACCCAACTTATTGGTGGCCACAGTTAAGTAGTTCAGTTGCTGGAGTAGAGGGCAGAGACAGAGTAATGGATGAGATAGAAGATGGGAACAAGTTGAGCCTATTTTGGAGAACTGTAAATCTAGTGCTAAAATGTTCAAAAATGTCCATTAATAATGGGAAGTTGTGGGATGATTTTAAGGAGAGATTGGGATGACTTACTATCCTTTCTTTTTCTTTTCTTTTTTTTTTTTAAGATCACTCTGATTTATGAAAAATAGGTAAGGTAAAAAGAGGAGGCCTTAAAGAATTATCATATCAATAGAATTATAATCATATTAGATCAGAAAAATTTTAGCCCACCGAATAGGGTTGTCTGGAGGAAAATAAGAATCATTGAGAAATCTGATCGATGTTAATTGTATTTTTTTCAAAGCAGAGATGATGGCAGTTTGAAGTGAATTTATAGAATCTCTGCACATGGATTAAATGTGTGTTGGGGTGGTGAGTCATTAGGGCAGGAAACAAAGAACAGAGAGACTTTTAAATTTAGAATGGATGATCTGAATGGACTTGGATACTATGTATTGTGAAAGGGAATCTGAAATATGAACAGCTTTGGGGAAGATGAAGATAGTCAATTTTGAAAATCATAAACCAGAGATATTTGTTTGTTAGTTATCTAGATAGAAGTGGCAAGTAGATGCTTAATTCTTTTTTTAAGTTTGATGGAGCTTATGAAACATATTACGTCCTGACAAAAATATCTTAGGGAATGTGTGTGTGTGTGTGTGTGTGTGTGTGTGAACTGCATTTAAGATTAAGATCATAAGACTAGACGAGGCTATCTAGGGAATACAGAAGAAGACAAAGACTGAGAACCAAACCCGAGGTCCCCAGACTTTAGATTTTATAGATTGAGTAAAGGAGAAAACATTAATTAAAAAACTGAGACATGTCAATGAGGTGTATAGAACTAAGAAAAAAAACAAATCACAAAGGAGAAAATGTTCAAACTTTTCAAATGTTGAGAATTTGGGTAAGAAATTTTAGTACCGGAGGTAATTGTAAACTTAAAAAAAAAAAAAGTTCAGTAGAGTTTTGGTAATAAAAGCCAGATTGGTATACATTACTAAAGAAATGAGAAGTGGAAGTAGCACATGTGGATAACGTTTTTTAGAAGTTTGGATAAGATGTGGAACAGAAATTGGATGGTAGCTAGAACAGACCATTGGGGCTTTATAGTGTCAACTCATAATATGCTATCCACACAAATTCAAAATAATTTACAGGTAGACACTGGAGACAAATAAATGGAATGATCATTACAAAACACGTTATTATTGGTAAATTTTGGGTTGGAGGATATGGCTATAAGTATGCTTCCGAATGGACCTGCTAACGTGCTCTGCCCCAGCTCACCTGCATACAGGTTAAACTTTGAAACAGAGCTCCTGAGGGCAAGTTTTAATTTTCTCTACAAACTTCCTCACCCAAACTGTTGCTTGGTCCCTTGGGATGTGTATGGGAGAGTGACATGCTCAGCGTCGGTGATAGGTTACCTCCACCCAGTCAGGACACTAGAGCAAAGAGGAGCTACCAGAGATCCTACTCGGAGTAAGAATCCATACCCTCATATGCTCTCAGCATTGAATTCTTTTTCCTCCTGGTTATAAATTATGGTCTCTCCTGGTTATCTTACTTTTAGCTCCATCAGCTGCTTTCTAGTTGTAAACTACTGCTTCTTCATTAATTATCCTGGTTCCCAAAGGGGCAGTGTAGAACCTTACCCCAGAAAGCAAATAATGCATTACATTACATTAATTTTAATCCCATCATATAGCCAAGGCAGAAAATTTACTTTCTGTCCTGTTATCCATCCAAAATATCTCCAGCCATGCTCTTCAGTTTATAGACTTATCTCCATGAGAAAGACTGAACACTAGAGGAACTATGAGGTTTCCACGAAGGAAAAGAGAATGTTATAGGATTTAGGACGCGTGGCATTTAGATGGAATCTAAACGAAGCTGGCTTTTGATAGTCTAAAAACAAAGCTAGGTTTTGTGAAAAGGTGTCAATACGAGGTCTGGATTGGAAAGTATACCCAGGTCTCTATTTCCATGGAAACTACAAAGTTAATTTAAATGTGGAATGTTGTATCCAGAAAACCATTATCTGCATCTTTGCACCTGGATTGAAAATTGACGCTTCTGTTCTGTATCAAAATGACTTAGATACCCAGGCAAGAGTGACATGTCCATTCTTAGTGATATGCTTTCAGACCACAATGTGTCTGATGGTATGATTTTCAGCAGACAAAGTTATTTAGTGATTAAGAAATCAGTAGTCACTAAAGAAGGTGGTTGTTATGACACTTTACAGTCTCAGCATAGCCTCAGAAATATATTGTCTCAGGTTATCTTTGAGCTGGCCTCGTCGGTTATTCTGGCCTAATAAATAAGAAGGCTAATTTGAACTTTCCCAGTATGTGCTAATTTTTACTTTTTCGTTACTGATTTGTTACATATCAGGAACAGATATCTCCCATTTTCTCAGTCTGGAATAGTCTTGCCTCATATATTCTCATGTGTCACCTGCACCTTCCACCTTACTTTTCCCAAATATCACTGTCAGTTACTCTTCTCATCCTAACATTTCGTCTTTTTCCCTCGAAACTTATCTACTTCTCTGCATTATTTTCCTTCTTAGCCCTTATCAATATTTATTTACTTGCTTCAGGAAGCAGCCTCTAAAATGGTCCCCAATGACCCTCATGCCATGCTTTATGCAATCCCCTCTCTTTTAAATGTAGGCTGGACTTATTGATTCGCTTCTATCAACTACAATATGACATAAGAAATGGATGCTACTAGACTGAGATTAGATTTTTAAAAGATGCTGCTTCCACTTTTTGCTTTGGGAGAAGCAAGCTGCCAAACTTTTGAGTGCTTGGTAAATAACCCAAAAGTCAGACACATGTGGCAATTAAGAATGTCTCCGACTGATGGCCAGTAGGAAACTTGTTAGTGGATCTTCTGAATCTTCTGACTGTAGCTATGAATGAAAGGTTGATAGCAATCTTATGAGAGATCCTGAGCTGGACATACCTCTAATAGTTACACCTGGATGTGTAAACCACAGAAATTGTGAGATAATAGATGTTTTAAGTTACTTTGGGGTTAACTAGTACTTGATAACTATTTATTTATCTTGATTATCATTTCACCAACTAGAATGTTAACCCTTAGAGGCAGTGATTTTTTTATTGCTTCTCCTTAGTGCATAGAACTGGGAATTGCACTATAGTTGAATAATAATATATAATCTTAAGTTGCCCAGAATTTAGCACGCTGATAAAGAAGTAGAATATGCAATCTTAATATATCAGACTTATCTAATATAAGGGTCAATTATCTGATCACGTAAAGGTTTGTTTTCCAAAGAAAATTAATTTAGCAATAGACACTAATTTAGCAATAGAGAAAAGAGCAGCCTGAAAAATTTTAAGTCCTTTAGATACACACGACCCATTACAAATAGCCAATAATACTTTGTTTTTTAAATCCGAATGAAGAACTAAAGAGCATAAGTTTATTAGCTCTACCTCTATCTTCAATTCTTGGAGGCTTTTTAAAAGAACAAGGCTTAAACAGTTTGTAGTACTTGTTTGTTGATACATAGAGCAATTTAATAATTAAACAGTCCTGATTATCCAAAGACAGATTGCACTATGACTGAATTCTTACTTAGCTATATCTACCAATTACCAAATTAAGTGATTCCATAAGTTGATATGTAGTACAAAAAAAAAAGTATCGTTTTTTGAAATTATGATATTTTTCTCTTGTCCAGTTCTGATCACTCCAGTTATCTCATTAATTAAGTTTCTGTGTGTATTTTGGCTCATTTCTAGGATCTCCACTCAATTAAATTAATCAATTTTACTATCCTTGTCCCAATAAATTCTCTCTTTACTTCAGCTTTATTATAAATTTTAATAATTGTTGAGACAAGTCCTCATTCTTTATTTTTTTCCTAAAGAGAGTATTTGCATATTGTTGGGTATATATCTATCAGAAAAGGCTTTTTGACTCCTCACAAAATTGTGAAGGATTGAAATGAATCTAGAGATCAAGTTGGAAAGGAAAAATCTTTAAAATATCAAGTCTATTCTCACATTAATTTCTTGTACATACTTATTTTCCTTATATACACTTTATATTTTTGTTTTTATCATTTTTTAAAAATACATTTCGTATTCTGTATCAGTAGTGAATAAAATTGTAGATAACAAAAAGTCCTTTATAAAGAGAAATATCTAATTTTAATATAACTAAATTTATCAATTTTTGCCTTGCCATTTGCTCTATAAAAGTTTTATCCAAGGAGTTTCTTTTCTGCCTCCAGGACGCAATAAGTTTTTCTTAATTTTCTTTTATTAACTTTATAGTTTATCCTTCAAAATTAAATATTCAACCCATCAAGGTTTCATTCTCATATGTCATGTTTGATTAAGTTTCTTGTTTTCTGTATGGAGAATGAGATTTCCTGATGGAATCTGCTTAAACTTTCCATCTTTTCCCCAATGATTTATGGTAACACTTTATTGTATATAAAATCATCATTTTTATCTCTCTATTCTTTCAGTTGGTTTATCTGTGTGTTCTTATTCATGCCAAATTTAAAAATGTGTCGCTTATACTGTAGTATACCACAGTATGTCCTACTGTGATCTTCTTTTTAAAAAATCAGTTGGGCTTTTTGTGCATGCTTATACTTTATACATTTCTGAGCATTTTCAGTTTTCTCAAAAAGAAAAAAGGAGACTGGAACTGGGATTGAATGAAATTTATATAAATTTAAATGCTAAAGGGCAGAATTGAAGATTTCTAACTGCAAAAAAAAAAGATTATTATCTAGAATATACAAATAACGTCTTCAAATTATCAACAAAGATGCCAAAAGTATAAGAGATAGTAGGAAAAAAATATGTATATATACAATTTACAGACTAGGAAACCAAAAGAGTCAATAAGCTTCTGAAGAAATGCTCAAAATCACTGGCATTTAAAAAATGTGGATTAAAGCAACGCTGGAATATCATTGTATACTTCAATTACTGTAGAGTTAGAATACTTTATAATTCTAAGTGTTGATGGGAAAGTGTGAAATCATAACATCCTCCCCCACCACCACCCAGGTCATGAGAATATCTTTGAAACTCTCCCAATAAATTCAAATACAATGTTTTATGCTCAGCAGAAAAATAAGTGCTCAATATATTATATTTACAAACTATCTTCGATAATAAAGCTCAAGAAAATTTACATCATAAGAAACATATCTACTTGAACAGTAACACAACTTTTATCTTACTTTGCTCAATGAGGGTAATAAGGCCTGCAAATATCTTGGATTTCCTGAAACCCATGTTAGGATGAATTACTGATATATACTTCACACAGTTAAAAGGTTATATGTACATTAAGTTTTTAATAAAAGTTTGGGGCAATTTTACAATGAATAAATAACAGGAATGAGATCTATTGCATATGTACTTGAAGGAAACTGAACAGCAAGAAAAATACAAATTTAAATCTATTGGCTATGGTACTTTTTTTAAAATTTACTTGGCTCTCATTCAAGGTTTCTACTTAAAACTAATTTTACACTCTACATTATATCTGTATACGCAGCATCAAAAACGTAATTTCACTTATCTTAAAGCAGCAAAGAATTTTTTTTTCTTCAGCACGATAGACATTCGTTTCATTATGTAGTGTGCAATAGGCAGCAAAGAAATGAATATGGAATCAAAGTACAGATCAGAGTGACCTAGAGTACAGTAAAAAGTGGACATAACAAGAGCACGGCGGCTCAGAGCAGAAAGGAACTATGTAAAAATCAAAGTAATAATGAATTTCTCTAGACACAACCAGCCCCTGTTAGCAGTAGATGAATTGAAATTTCTTTTTTTTCTTTGAGGGATAAGAATTTTAATGAAAATGACAAGAGACAATGAAACTTAGGTAGTATAGAAGAAAAGTACTTCTCTGCAGAGATTCTTGTTATGAATTCCATTTTATTTCAATGAATTTTCATGTATTCTCAGTGAAGTGTTTAATCTCCCAACATTCTATCCATTTACTGTAACTACCAAATTCCAAAAATAATATTTATAATAATTATTTCTCTTAGTTTACAAAAGAAACCTTTATCACTCTCATCACATAGGAAGTGCCAATGGTTTCAGGAGCTCTGTGCCAGGAACAAAGATGAGACTAAATGCATTCTCTTTTTACAAATCACAATGCCACATTTGTTAAATGAAGAAATACGTCTAACTATGTTATATAGTTATTGAAATATGCACTACAAGAAATAAAACTGAAAAGATTTAAAAGAAGTAGATTCTGAAAATTCAGACAGACTGGAAATGAAAAAGACCTGATTTGGCATTTCATTATAATCTCATGTCATTTTTATTTCTTACTATTAACATATTATACTTGAAGAAAAAAATGTAATTAAAATAAAACTAAAAGAGAAAAATGTATTTTTTATTGACCTGAAATTCAAGCAAATTATGTAAAGGAGCTTAAATCTCACAGGAAAGGTATTAGGTCTATGTGTTTATCTGCAGGCAAGAATACTACCAAATCTCCATGAACCTCACTGTTTAAATTCCATCATATTTAATTTCTTAAAATTCATGTGTTTGAATTATATTTATCCAAGTGATATAACAATATATACTGGATTTATAACCAAAGCAGTGCTACTTGAATTACATAAACATTTTAAAATATAAGATTCCATTCTTTAAATATCTTTTTTAGCTAATAAGATACTTACGTATTTTTATTTATTTTCTTGATAAATTTCTTAAGTGTATATCTGGTCATAAGCTCGAAGATTTTTAAAATGGATTTTTTGTTTTGAAAAAAGTAATCATATACATATATGTATATTTAATTCAAATATTTTTCATTTAATACTCTTTTAAAGTTCTTGTTATAAAAGAATATACTTTCCTTAGTAATAAATTTAAAATCATCATTTATATGTCTGGTTAAATGTGTGTTACCTCATATGATGAAAATGCATTGATTTTTTCACATTCTACATAACATATTCTCCTGAATATGATTCCTTTATGCTTTGAAGTAGAATATACATAGTAAAACAATAAAACAAGTATCATTCAGCTTCTTCTTTGATAAACATGGTCTAAACCATTAAATCTGGAATTGTGACAACCATTTATGATTGTTGTTCATTTATGCTTGTTATTCATTTATCTCTTTCATTCTGCTTTTCTTATAACTTTCTTTAAGGTTGATGCTTTTCAAACTCCCATGTTCACCTTTTCTCAAGACCATGGAAATACATTAATTTCTTTTTCTTACCAGAGTCATTGTTTTTCAGTCTTATCACCTGCCTCTATTCATTCCCCAGAAAACTTTTTTAAAAAACCAATCTTATATCTAGCAAATCATTTATCTAAAGACCAGTTATAACCACCCCCACCCCCAACTGGGGACTTTCTTACATAGTTCAGATTGTCTCTCTAGCATCCTGGGAAACTTTAAATTTATTTTAAATTAAATACGTCTGCATTTTCATTTGTCCTATATTTTAAAATAACTCTTCAGTGATCTGTAGTTCAAGTGCTCTCCATTCCACTTTAACAGTATTGTCACTGAGACACTGTTAGGACCTTCACTTGTTCCTTTTATAAAATTTTAAATGTGGAATTTTGCTCTATGACTAAACCCTAACAGCTGGGCATCCTCTTACTCCACAATATAATGAAAATTGAATGGGCTTTGAAGTTTAAATATGTTTCACCCTTACTAAATATGTGAAATTTGGAATAATATTTAAGTTGTAGGCCTCAGTTTTCTCTCATATAAAATTTTTAGAAATGTTATTTATGCCAGAATTTGTTTCAAATTTATGTTTAAGTATATCTTTAACTGTAATACATTCATTGTCATTATTGCAGAATACAGTTGATAATATATTTCTGTGATTTGAAAAAAGAATCAACAAGGTGGAAATACTGCTTTTGGTTCTTACACACCAGATATAACTGTTTCTTAACCCATATTTATGTTTTGAATTATAATCTCAGAGAAAGAAGGGATTTCAACTATTTTATGGCTATTTCTTTTTTCTTTTTACCTATAAGATACTAGTATCAAGATGGTTATCTTTTTCTCTTGCATTTTATTCTCTCACTAGTTTGTGAGATAATAAGGTTAATAACCAATTAGAGAATAATAAGGTTTATAACCAAATAGAACCAAGGAGAGTCTGAGTGAAAGATATCCAATTCTATGGGCTAAGAGAACACATGTAATAGATAGTTAGTCCTAAAATTCATGACCCTTCTGAGGGAATTACGTTTTAACATTTTTTTATATCTGATTTTTAGAAAGATGAATAACTTGGCAACACACTCACACACAAAAGAAACAATCAGCAATTATTCCTGGAGCATATTTTATAATTATTGGAATTATTTTTTAAAGAAAGAAGTTAATATAATCATACATTCAACAACAGAAGAGTTTGTCACAAAAAATGAAAGTAAATTCATGTGCCACTTTGCCATAATTGTCAGAAAAGAAGCAGAACATAGAAAACAGTTCATTGTCTTTATATTCTGAAAGGAAGTCAAGAAGCTTTAGTGTAAGATGTCCACAAGCAATCTTTATGTCATCAATATGTAAAATCAAATGGGAAATTTAGCAACAAACTTTTATTGTTTGCATCTTCAGAACTTTTAATAATGTAATTAATGCCAACATTGGTCCATAGATTAATTTAACATATTTATTTTGCTAAATATTAGTAATTATTTTTACTCCATTTTAAAAATGAGTTCATTCTTTAAGGCTGTTGGTCTTTGCAATACAGTTTTAAACAAAGCAACAGATGATTTCTGGTGCTTCAGCTGGAAATTTGTCTCTAAATGTGTCCTCTACTTCTACAACACACAATTTTCCAATATGTTCTTTAGCTACTATAGCTGAATATAGCAAGACAACAGATTTTCATTTTATGTTGTCACATTGGATTACTTCTATTTTAAGTATTGACGGAAACTCTGACATTCGCATCAATAATTATTGTTGCTCCTATTTAAAAATAAGCAGACGTTAAAGATTTTTCTTTTTCTTTATTTCGATTAAAAAGTTTTAGTGCTTTTTTAGGCAGTGTTTGTGTGCCAACAATGCTGTACATTTTTTTATTGACAAGAAACTGAAAACAATATCCAGGATAGGTGGAACAAGGTCTTGATGAAGAGCCTAAAGAGAAAGTTTATCCAATATTTGCAAAGACATCTGAAGTGATTTAGAATCCTTGCCTTGCATTAGTAGCCCAGATCAACGAAGGTCGAATCAGAAACGATCAAATTAATATATTAGGGAAACAAAGGAATGGGCGCTACAACTATGAGTGTGTGTAAAATATAGATATTTCGACTTTTCAAGCCTTTGCAAGTCTTAATTAGAATTACTTAAAAAAAAAGTCTTATGATTGTTGCATTCCATGTCATTTAAAATAATTGAACATTTATTATATGCTGACTATCAATGAGGTTCTTTATAAACATTATTATCCTAATTTATTTGAAGTTAAGCATGATTGCTATAGTAACATATACATTTAATTAGCAATTCAGTAATGATTATATTATAGGATTAGTAAATTAAGATTTACTCTACTGTAATTCTGAGGAAAATAATAAGTAAAGGAGTAATAAACTTTATCTATGTCCGATAAACTTGAACCTACCTGCTGCTCTCTAGAATGAATGAATGGGTCAGTGGGTGAGTGAAATGATAATAAAAAGCAAGGCAGACTCGAAATTTAGTAAAGATGCTTTTCTTTACTAGTATCTGCACCTAGGATTCTCACAAAAACCCACATCAGAAAGCTATCATTCCACTATTCAAATCGAATCAAGAAAAAATTAAAGTTTCTTAATATAGCACTTTTTCCATAACTTAATTGAGGTAACTAGTTTATTAAATATTTTCAATTTTATCCAGCATTTTGTTATTTTATTTTTTAGTGTAGATGGAAATACAATTGGAGAATTTTTACTATTTCAAAATCAATAGAGATACTTATTATATTTATTACTAATATTACTCTAGATTAATAAATATGCCATCATATCATATCATTTGCATTCTACTTCATTATCATATGTGAATCTTAGTATAAGCATCAAAATTATGAACCTATAAACACTAAGATCAGAAAAAGTAGTCATCTTTACTGCTTAAAAATCTTGGAAGTTTTAAAAATCTCTTTTTAATACATCGTTATAGAGAAATTTGATGTTATGTCTATGTAATACACACAATCTTTGTTGAATTTATAGTCACTTTGTTTTAAATAAAGACTGCTTAAATTCTCAGTCTTCAGTGTCAATCCTGAGTGTTACCTTGGCTCAGTGTCCATGGTGACAAATCTCAGATTCCACAATAATAACAGAATTTATAAGGCACTATTTCTACCATGTATCACTTCAGCCTTACCCATATTCTGTAACATAACAGAAAAAAATCTAAAGTACCAGACCACTCACATCCATACTTAAAAGAATGGAATTTAATTTATCCTAAAAGTATAACAGTAACTCATTTTCAAATGACATAAAGAAAGCAGCAGACATCAGATAAGTTTATTGCTATTTGTGTGAACTGTCAGGGAAAAGAGAATTATCCTGTTGAGCATACTCAGAGACTTATTATCACATACAAATCATGAAATTCAATACAGGAAAGTGTTCAGGCTTGAATGCCAAAACAAACAAACAAACAAACAGTAAAATCGGAATGAATCAAGATATTTGTCTTCCATCCTGACTAGTTGAATTTTGAAGGGTTCATTTTAATCATTCTTCTTCCTACATTCACATGAACACACACAATCTCTTGTCGATCAAGTCAAATTAATTATGTTAAAGCAAAATCGTCATATTTTAATTTCCTTAATCACATCTTTGGAGGATCTCCTTTGTATATGGGCTAAAAAAAAAAATTTGTCATGAGAGGCCTTCAAAGTTTAGACTCACTTTTATTTTAGCTTTCAAAATTATTGATCTTTCAGTGTATATGGATCAATCAATTTCTTAAAAGTCTATGTAAAGACAAGCCTAGAATTCAAATATAGTTCACATTGATTGGGTAGCAACCAAGTGCCAGGCTAGGTATTTTAACATACAATATCTCACTAACATTCATAACAATCCTGCAAAATCAGAATGGTGGTTAAACCATTGTAATCCTAGAAGAAAGAAAACTGGTCCTTGAATTTTCTAGATTAGATTTTTTTGTAATTTTAAGTCCTTTTTTCTTATGCTTTCCACTTCAGTTAAATTTTAGATTATTTCATTGCTCATAGGAAATTTAACGAAATTTATTAGAAAACTGGAAGAAAACGTTATTTCAATCAAGACAGTGGTCAATTCCTTAAAGGCAAACATTTTACGTGAAATAGTTTGTAGATATGAAGAATATTTATACCTGATATTTTGTGATTGATGAGTCTGTGGATTGCTTCATATTTTCTATAATCTACTGGACTCAGTTTCTGCAATTAGCAAAAATGGTCATCCATTTCTAAGCCAAAATTCATATGTTTTCCCCATCTTCTCAGGTACAATAAAATTTTAGCCTTAATGAGTATTTGAAATACTACTTTATGTGTAAATATAAGCACTCTAGTAATGATTTTAAGTAAATACTTAAAGAAGAAACATGAAAAAATATACAGATGGTAAATAAGCATATGAAAAGATATTCCACATTATGTATCACTAGGGAAATACAAATTAAAACAACAATAAGTTTTTATTATACAACTATCAGAATGTCCAAAATCTAGAACACGGACATCAACAAATGATGACAAGGACATGGAGTAACAAGAACTCTCATTCATTGCTGGTGGGGATGCAAATGGTACAACAACTTTTGAAGACAGTTTGGTGGTTTCATACAAACTAGACATACTCTTACTATACAATTCAGCAACTGTGCTTCTTGGTATTTACTCAAAGTCATTGAAAACATGTTCACACAAAAAATATTCACACGGATGTTTATAGCAGGTTCATTTATAATCGTCAAAAGTTGTAAGCAACCAACATGTCCTTCAGTGATGAACCAATAAACTATGGTACATCCAGACAATGAAATATTATTCAGCACTCAAAAATAAGCTTATCAAGACATGAAAATAGACGGAGTACACTTAAAATGCTTATTACTAAGTGAAAGAAACCAATCTGAGAAGGCTACATACTATTATGAGTCCAACTATATGGCATTCTTGTGAAAGCAAGACTATGGAGAAAATAAAAAATCAGTGGTTGCAGGAAGTGAGGTGGGGGAAAGAAGCAGCAGAGCACAGGGGATTTTTAGTGCAGCGAAAATATTGTGTGTGATATAATAATGATTTTTCTAAACTGATAGAATGTACAGCACCAAGAAGGAGCCCTAATATAAACTATGGATTTTAAGTGATTATGATGTTTCAATGTAGGTTCATCTTTAGTAAACAATAAATGTACCACTGGTGACGGATATCGATAATGGGAGAGGCTAGGCACGTGTTGGTCAGTGGGTATATGAGAAATCTCTGTGTCTTCTTCTTTATTTTATTGCAAACCTAAAACTGCTCTGAAAAATAAAGTCTTTGATTTAAAAAAAAAGGAAAAAAATTTTTGTATCTTTCGATAAAACAAAAATTTCTTCCTGACTTTACCAGCTAATTATCAGCTGAAATGCTAGCCTTCTCTGGAAGATCTAATCTTTATGAACTTACAGCTTAAAATGCAATATCATTGAGTGCAAAATTACTATTCACTTTATTTAGGGTGTGTCCTGAAGTGAATCTACTACAGCTCAAATTGTTCTTAAAAATAAATAAGGTAAAATTTTAAAAAATGTGGAGAGTGCATTGTATGTTACGGCTGAATCATATATAAATTGCCAGTTACTCATCCCTCAGTAGTTGAACAGACTCAGTAGTTGAACAAGCCAAGAATGAGGCACAGTTTGCCTCTATTAAACATTTGTCACCTTTCCTAGAAACATAAATAGAAAGCTGCTTTCCAATATTCAGCATAATCTTACAGTTATTTATAATCATTCTGATTAAAAATATGAACCTCTAAATTGTATGAATCACTTATAAATGACCTCTAAATACACATGCATATTGTGCCCATTATTATTTTCTGCACTTTCACTGGAATTCTCTTAAATATCCCATCACTAACTTAAAACTGACACCTTGCATTTAATTTTTTTCCCCTCAATCTCAACCCCTTAGACATTACCTGACATTTGGTGTTTGTGGCTTTAGGTACTCTATTGTATAATTTATTGTATAATTTATAGCATCCAGATTTTGTTTAATAAATATTTTAAATCTAAGCTATTATTAAAATGTGGGTCACTTTGATTGACATTGCCTCTTCATTTAAAATATGATGGCATTTTCTTTTAGGGATTGTCTTTTGGAATCAACACATTTCACTTTTCTGGTGCCCTTTTTTGCATGTTACCAATTATGGTCTTTTTTTTTAGGATTATAACATTAATCTAGCAAAATCAATAGTGCAGCTTAATTACTACTTGCTATGAAGTCTCTGACTTGATGTCCCCAGGTACTTCTCAGATTTTGCATTATCTACAAATATTCTAGTATGGAGTTAAAATTCCATGCCTGTAGACAAAGTTACCTTAAGGAGTTTTTAAGTCCATTTTCTACAGATTGTTAGCTGAAGTCAATGGACACAGATTTCTCATTTCTTCAGGTTTGAAATGTATAATTTTGAGTGATTGTTCTATTCGCCATTATGCACCTGCTTTGTGGAACTCATCACTGATTATTGACATCCTTTCCTTGGGTAAATTCTCAACTTAAAGCCGATCTCTTGTCTCTGAATAAGTTAATGATTTCGTTTCTGTGCACTTTCTTTTAAGTATATGAAGCATTCTAAGAGCATTAATATTGAAGGTTAATATAAATGTTTAGGTCATTTAAGACATGAATCTGAGAAAGGATGAAATATAAGCATCATTAAAGAAAAGCTCAGGAATTCAAACTTCATGTAGCATTATACTTTACAGTGGATTTTATTTTATCTTATCTTAGCAGAGTTGGGCCCAAAATAATAAGCAAGGATAAATCAGTCTGAATAATTAAATAAATGAAATATTAGACTATACTATATATGAATATATAACCAGGAGATCTTAAAAAGATAGAGAGGTGAAGAACCTCTTGTGTAACTGCTATAAGCTTCTCCTATTAATTTATATGAAGTTCACTCAAAGTGACACAGGGTCAGGATCAGTGAGATGGAGTCTTACAATTGTCGAATACCTTGATTAAGTGTGTCATCTGAACCTATTTATATGTGTGTGTGTGTGTGTGTGTGTGTGGTTGTGTGCCTAAAGAAATTACTGTAAATACAAAAGAAATCTATATACAAATAGTAAGATCTTGCCTAAAATTTTGTACTAAACATTAGCAGTTTTTGATATTAGTGTTATGTTCATTGGCATAAATATTATTATGCTAAACAAAAGAAATAAAAGTTTAGCAGTTTTAATAAAGACTGAAGGAGAAAATGCTCACCAGTATGCAAAAAAACCAGCAAACCTCACTCTCTTTGTATTCATTGTGATACTTAGCTGGATTGCCAGACCAACTATAAATAAAAGATCACATCTGGGAGTATAAGATTGTGAATTGGAAAACAGTGAAAAAAAAATGGAATTTAGTGAGAAGAAATGTTCTGTCTTATGAGAAACTGGGATCAATACATGATTTTACTTATTAAAAATATATAATAAAATTCTTGCTTCATTAATTTTACTAAAAAAATCTAAATAAATAGATTCGAGTAAAATATATATATAATCACACAACAGTGCCTTGAGTTTCTAATACAGTAAAAGGTATATTTTTTAAAAGATTCTGTAGTATGAATGCTGCCATTTCCCCTTGCAAAAGAAATCTTGTGTTTAATATATATATATATATATATATCAAAGAATAAGGTTTTAGTATTAGCAATATGCCATTCTAGCAACTTTTTCAAATATTAATGGAAAGATTTGAAAAAAGAATTATATATCAACTCTGGAATTGTTATCATAAAAGGGAAACCCTTGATATCAATTCTTTTGTGGCTGGGTCACTAGAAAAAAATAAGTTTATATAAGCATGATTTTATCCCCTAATTTAATTTTATAAATTACTTTTGGGGGTCCTAACATCTTATATTTCATAATAATTATAGTAAAGTTTCAAAAGATGTCATCAACACTTTTATCATACATATAATTCTCTGACTCTCATTGTTTATTTATTGTAAGATTAAACTATGAAACTATGTATAATTATCTAATTTAATGAATGTTGTATATCTTAACCTTGGAGATGTAAAGAAGTAATTTTAAGATAGCCTTGTACCAAACAAATTGACTATATGAGGGTAAACAGACCTATGGTTTTCAGAAGTAAAGACAAGAATACTAGATCTGTCCTGCTGATTATTTGAAACAAATATTTGAGTTTTAGCCATGAACATTTATTAATTATGTAACAATAGATAGCCACTTGATGTTCAAAATATTTTACATAATAAATGCATTGATTATTGAAGAAGTAAAACCATTAATTAATATGAAATATATTAACATTGCCTCACATAAATATGTTGTCATCAGGTCATAATCACCTTTCCCAAAATCTTTTTAGATAGTTCTCTCTGGCATTTGTGTGCATGTGTTTGTATTGGGTGTCTGTGTATTAATAGGAAAATATCATTTATATATGTAAATCACTGTATACATGTATATATCATAGAAAGCGTGTATATATAAAATTATATATTTATATAAACTAGTGTGGCATATATATACACACGTGTGTATGTGTGTTCATATGTATGTTTATTTACTTTAATTAAGAACACAGTACACAGATTTGTCATGTTACACAAGTGATAGATTTAGAGAAGATAAGAGCAATACTTACAACCTAAAAAGGTGATTACCTTCAAAACTATAGAGAATTCAAATATATCATTCAGAGAACTGATAGACAAATGAAAAGATGTTCCAAATTGCTAATAATCAGACATATATTCAAACATTAATAGAAGAAAACTCTTCATAACTTCTCAGATTAAATTGTTTAAGACAAAAGAGTAAAAATTTTACACACTGCTAATGGTTCATTTTATATAATCACTGTAAGACAAATTTAGAAACATTCAATAAAGTGAAGAAGCTCATATCTTTTGGCACAGTAGTTTAGCTCTTATTTACATACTTAAGAGTTATCTATTTATGTGAACAAGCAAACACATACAGAAATATATTTTGTACTTTAAAATGTTGAAAATGACCCAAATATTTACCATCTGGAGAGTGGATTTATAAATATCTGTATCTTTGAATAAAGGAATGCTATACGGAAGTGAAAATGAATAAACAAGCTCTATATACTTAGGTAAACATTACAAAGATAATATTTAGAAAATAATGCAATATGAAAATGTGTAATGCAGTGTGACACCATTGGTATGACATTTAAAAATCTTGCCAATTAAAAATGTGTCATTTGCAATACAAACATAATAATAAAACTAAAAGGTTACATAGGTTTTATGAACTCTAAATTCAGGATGATATTTCTGGATGGGAAGGAAGGAGGGACTGTGATTATGAAATGATACACAATAAAATATAACTCATTTCATAATACTTAATTTCTTAAGGTGAGTTTTGGCTATGAAAATATTCATTATAGTATTTTCTTTTTATTCTGATATATCAAAATATGTTATTTTAAAAAAAAGAGAAAATTTGGGAAAACTTCCATGTTAGAGGTACAAAAGAGCAAAACTGATGAGTAAAATATAATTAATGACATGGAGAACAAATTGGTCAGGTTTCACGATGCATGGAGGAAAAATGATAAACAAAATAAGAAAAGAAAAAGTGAGAGACATGAAAAACAAAAATAAGAATACAACTATTATATATATATACATATATATACATATATATATGTATATATATATATATATATACACATATATATATAGTATATGAATACATTGAGAGAGAGAAAAAGAAGAGGAAGATTTTCCTGATATTGAGAAATTTGGAAGTAAGACTTCCAAATTGGTTCACATATACAAATAATTTGTGGCATCATAATAAATAATATTGTCCTGGAAGACTTTAAACAGAAAAAAAAAATCATGAAAAAAATACCAAGAGTGTAGAAACTAGAATATATATAGTGGTATCAACGATATCAATAGATTTTTTTTTAAGAGTGAGGTTTTGAGACAAAGTCATTTTGAGATTCCAGAATTTAGAAAATATATTTAACAATATCCTAACATAACATTTATACGAAAAATGGATAAATGAGTAAACATGCACACATATACACATGCACTCATAATCAGGAATTTATTGTATAAATAATTTTTAGACATTTTAATCTTATTCAGTCTAATTATAAGTAATGTTTAAATTACTTATAAAATTGTAAATTACTTATAAAAGTATAAGTAAGTTTTCAAGAGTTTTGTTAGCTATTTACACTTTTCAAAAGTGGAATCAGAGGTAGAACATCAAGGCATGAGTAAATAGATTGAAAGGGACTTGAATGTCAAGTCTAAAGCCCTTGTATTTAGAGTCAAGATGGAAAAGGTTTATGGAAAGGACTTCATGAAGGATCCTGCAATATAGGCAAAGAGGCTCGGACTCCATACCACAAAGAGCTAAGAGAATGTCCATCGGTGGTCCTGGAAGAGACACACACACACTAGGTCAAGTAATATTTTCAAGAAATTGCCTCATACTAATATTTGTTCTCAATATGTAAGTTAGATGTATGTAAAATTATTATTATACCCTATCAAATGTTTTGAGGTAGTGAAAAAAAAACTGTGTGGAAACATAAGACAGAAATTTATTTAAAAACATGGATCATCACTGGGAAAACTTATTTGACTTCACATCTAATTGGAGGGAGAATTAAGAGAGAGAAAGCATCAGTGGGAATGAGGGCATAAGGCTAAAAGAATACATGGTAGTTCCATGAGCACTGATGTGGGATCTAGGTCTAGATTTGAGAGGAAAGATGTCAAAATGCCCTATGAATATATTGACACAGGATATTTGACATGCTTGTACTTAAGAAAAGTAATAATTCTATTTATGTGACCTATTGATTGAATGAGATCTGTATTTGAATTACAAGCAAAGTTTAGGGATTATCTCTCATTAGAACTTTGTTATACTTGCTTACAAATCATGTTTCAAGGGAAAACATATTTAAAATGAGCAAGGAAACACTAACAGAAATAGTAAATGTTCCAACACTTAATATATGGGCTTGTGGCCAACTCTCAAACTAAAAGTATAAAGTAAAATCTCAGTGTGGCATAACAAATAATAAGTAAATAGCATTTACTAAGATTTTAGAGAAAAATATTATTTAAAAAATATAAATTTCTGTAACAACTTCTATTATATCTCAATAAGAGACCAAAATAGTACTTGCTATTTCTGCCAGCAAATTAAGTGGTTACTTAACTCACTTAATCAAATTTTTCATCTGCAAACCTGATTTTATGGTAGGGAATATGGGTTCTTAAAGATTCTTGCAATATTTCATTGAACATTCCTATTTAATGCAAATATCTGCAAAGGAAATGTGTTAATGAGCTTTCTTAAGTTGCTATAAATAAATGAATCAAAGAGGTTTATTCCTCTGTTATACTTACTTTATGAAGAAATATTTTAGAGATAAAGCCAATTAAATTTTCAGTAGCTTATCACAGAAATTATGAAGCAGCAGGCCAGTCTGTAATGACTTCACTAAGGAAGTGCTTAGAATATTTCCAATAGAGTTATATTACCTGGATTACAATTATTATGCTCAACTGTGGACCAGGGAAATACATTTTTTGTTTTTTAATTTGGGTACTTAATTGTTCATTAACTCAATTGCATTAGTACTTTAATTTTCACTCTACTTATTTAAGCCATATCAATTCCAAGAATGTATTTTTTTTTTTTTTTTCAGAAAATGCTGAGTGGTAAAAAGCAGGGACATTTAATAATTTCTCAGCAAAAAGCAAAAAAAAAAAAAAGGTGGATCAGCCTCTCTGAAACAGATGTTGCTGGCTTTGACATATTTCTTAGCTGTGAGTATGTTTACTGCTAACAATGAAGTTACTGCTTTTATTTATTCATAGCAATAGTTAGCATAAGATAAAACCGATATGTAATTCCTTCATAAATCAAACTGTCAGAAAATAAACGTGACCCATGTAAGTATGTGCCAGGCTAAAGCAGTGTTGTTTGGGGAATGGCTAGTTCTTCATAGGTTATTTCTGTGAACTTGTGTGAATGGAAAAGAGTGTTGAATGGGAAATTGAATATTCTAGAAAAGAGTTACATACATATACATCTAGACTATTTCTTGAAGTGAAGAAATAAAGGACACAGGAAAACCTCTGGCTAGTCTGATTTATTTTCCCACACAATAGTGCATAGACATCATCCATGTTACTTCTAATTGTTTTCCTTACACTGTTAGAGAATTTCTCATATTATTACCGTCATGCACACATTACTAGAAAAAAAAAATCTATTAATCTGATGTATCAGTACAAGAAAAAAATGTTACTGTCACTTTTCCCTTTATGATGTTATATAAGCCTATCGTATATAATGCTGAAATCATTTATAGAAAATATGTTTCAGTAGAAACACATCTATGAAGCTATGGGTAAATTACGTTCATGTGTGAAAACAAAACATATACATATGTGGTCATATTTCACATTTCTAAAACTGGAGTGGTTAACTCTGCTACCAAACCCAATTAAACTCTTGTTCTTCACCTGCTCTTTCTTTTTTCTTTTCTTCTTTCTTTCTTTCTTTCTTT
>NW_024347788.1:4546850-4639464 GCF_902729225.1 Pteropus medius | reverse complement strand
CCCTCCCTCTCTCTCTCTCTCTCTACCCTCTCTCCCTTCTCTCTCTCTCTCTTTTGTCTTTTCTCCTTTCTTTTCTTCTTTAGTGCAGTAAGAACAATAAACAAGAGATCTACCCTCTTAAATTTTTAAGTGCCCAACAGAGTGTTGTTAACTGTTGACACTATGTTGTATAGCAGATCTCCAGAACGGATTCATCTTAAATAACTAAAACGTTATACCCAAAGAATAACTCCCCATTTCCCCTCCTCTTCAACCCGAGGAAACCACCATTCTATTCTCTGCTTCTATGAGTTCGACTCTTTAGATATCTCACATAAGTGCAATTATGCAGTATTTGTTCTTTGACTTATTTCACTGATCATAATGCCCTTCGGGTTCATCCACACTGTTGCATTAGCAGTATTTCCTTCTTTCTTAAGGGGTGAATAATATTGCCTTATATGTGTACTACGGCACATTTGCTTTAGGCATTCATCTGCCAATAGATGTTTAGATTGTTTCCATATTTTGCCTATGGCCAACGGATATATGAAAAAGTGCTCAGCATCAGTAATCATCAGAGAAATGCAAATTAAAATCATAATGAGCAATGACCTCACACCTGTTAGAATGGCTGTGACAAAAAAGCACATGATAAAGGTTGGCAAGGATGTGGAGAGATTGGAACCCTTGTGTATTGTTGATGAGAATATAAAATGGTGTAGCTGCTATGGAAAATAGCATGGAGGCTTCTTAAAAATTAAAAATGGAACTACTTTATGATTCTGCAGCCCTACTTCTAGTTATATATACAAAATAATTTAAATCAGAATCTCAAAGAAATATGTACTCTTATTCTCATTGCAAAGTTTTACGTTTTTAATGAAATAAGGAAACGAGCTACTTACCATTGAGGTAGTACTCCATATTCGTGAGTACATTGACTCAAAGTCTGTATTTATTTGCATATAGATTGAATTTGGATCTGAATGGGTTACAACCACCTCAAATGGCTTACTTTGCTTCTACAGTTTTAGGGGTATGTGTGTGTGTGTGGGGGGGGATGGTTATTAAATTAAGTTCAGATGGTCAGGAATTTGCCTTAGGCATTATTAGGTTTATTAGATATAAAGACATTAGTAAATTTATAGTTTCATGGAGAAATTTCATAATATATAATACATATTTTTGAAATTTTATGAAATTTTAAGCACATATGTATTATAAAATTTCTAC
The DNA here is from genome assembly GCF_902729225.1 of Pteropus medius. NCBI lineage: Eukaryota > Metazoa > Chordata > Mammalia > Chiroptera > Pteropodidae > Pteropus > Pteropus medius. The sequence goes on along the minus strand of NW_024347788.1, from coordinate 4,638,249 downwards.
ATAATAAAATATAAATTTAATCAATCTGTTAAGTAAACACACTGAATCAAATAGTACATTAAAATTTTGTCCAATATAAAATAACTTACTCAAGGCTTAATTTGGGAAATTTAGTCATTTTCTGAATGTTTAGTTAAAAGAATTCTTTGGTCGGTTACTATTTATTTTTGAGTATGAACTTGGACCAAGAAAAAGATTGTAATGTGGAATAATAAAAATGCACTTCACTTCAGGCTACAAATTTCCTCCTTGTAAATGGGAACATTTATAAATTTTCTTCCTGTGTAGGGAAATTAAATATTTGTAGATTAAATACCTTTAGGTATATTAAGATGAATATACTTCTTACAGGTTTACTTAACAAGATGCATCCCAAACTGATAGGTATGTTTTAATGCATTATATAAATACACGAAACCTACATTACTTAGAAAAAAATAGACCTAAGCATTCTCGATGCCTGCACAGTAGCAGAAGGCGATATGGCCCCTGTTGTTCTGATATTTATACTCTTGCATGAAAAATATGCACAGGGAGCAAAGATAAACAATTTTCATAAAGAAATGTCAATGCAATCCCTTGTTAGTATTGATTTTAAAAGACTGTGACAGTATTAAGATTTTTATCTCTCTTAGAAGTATAGAAAAATAAAAAGGAGACAGCGTCATCTGTTGAAAAAGAGTTGGCATCAGAGATGGGAGACAAAAACAATTCCAGTGACCTATTCCAGAAGTTGAAGTGATATTTAATTCTTATATCTCAAAGCAATTGTCCAAAATAAGTGACAGTTCACCACTCCAACTGAAGTTTTCAGGCCATATCTCCTTGTAAAAGGAAGAAAGTCAGTATCTTTCAATCCCATGCTCAAAATGAGATATGTCCGCATAACATCTCTGAGTCACATAATTTGTCTCATAGGACAGTTTATAAAAGGGGCTAAAAATTGAACTTTGCTTTCTAAGTACTTTTTAACTAATTGTGACAATAAATATGCCATTGTTGGTAATATTTATAAAGTGCCCTGCATCATAGCATAAGGGTGCATATATCAAAATATATGTCTGAATGTTGAAAGAAAAACAATATTCTTATGATGATGTCCACCACTGCATGTTGACTATGACATTGTTAAACTCCCTGAGGTCTGGGCTTCTGAAAACAACAAAGATTCATAAATCCCACCCCACCCCTCTGTGTTCTGACATTTCAAAGCACAGCTTTCCCATAGGATTTGGATAAACTTGTGCTGACTTTCGACAAGGCCAGATACAGACCATCCAGATTTTTTTTCCCTGGTGATTAGTAGAACTCTTATCACTCCCCGATCAACCTCGACAAAATGCCTGCAAATCCGACTTGACCAAAATTTAGTTTAGCTTCTTTCTTTCCCCCACAAAGGTCTTAAATATTGACCAACCCTCAGCAGTGGAATCTGGAACATCTCTTCCTTAACAAACACTCTTGAGAGGAGGCCGACCTCAAGGAAGGAAATTCCTGCTCAACTATTCCATCAATGCATTGGCTCATCTCACTCTTCAGACCAGGTTCTCTTTAGCTTAATTTATATCTTCCTATAAAAGAAAATGCCTTTCTGTGTGACCCTTGAGACTCGTAAATCTCCCTGTCAGAGGACCCTCCCTACTGCTAGTCTCCCTCCCTGATTTCGATTATTTTTTTGAATAAAGTCTCTCCTTACTTAAGTCCAGATTTTTTTGTTGTTTAGATTGTTTTTGACAATCTCTTTCCCTCAGAATATGCTTATTGAAATTATTTTGAGTTGATGGCTACACATATTGTCAAGGTGAAATTCTTAAAATCGTATTGTCTGTCAATCTAATTTCGCACAAACACTTAACAAGATTTTTTTGCTATATTTATTTAAAGCTATCCAATAACTTGGATATTGGTGATTATGTAGTAAATTTAATATCTGTAAGATATATAAGAGGAAAAAAATATTTCATTATGTAATCCATCTATATGGTCTTTTGGGCTACCTAGGGAGAACAATCATTAAATAATTCTATATGAATGGGAATGTCTCTTGCTTAAAAGAAAAGCAAGTCAGACATAACGAAATAAATAATGAATGTGCATTCATAATCTCCCTTGACACACGCACACACATGCATACATATATACCACACATGTACATATACCACATGTTTGTAATAGACACATAATATTTATGTATACCTAAATTTAATAGTTTCATGCCAACTGTTATGGTCTGTATTGTATCCCTCGGAAATTCACATGTTGAAGCCTTCCCCCTGAGCGTGACCATGACCTTATTTGGAGATATGAATTTTAGAGATAATTGAGGTTCAGTGAGGTCATATGTGGAAGCCCTAATCCAATGACTGATGTCCTAATAAGAAGAGGAAGAGACCAGGGGTGGTGCACAGAGAAAGGGCCATGTGAGACACAGCGAGAAGGCGGCCACATGCAAGCCAAAGAGAGGCTTCAAAAGAAATCATGTCTGCCAACGACTTGATCTTGGACTTCCAATCTCTAGAACTGTTGAAAAATACATTTCTGTTGTTTAAGCTAGCTGGTATTTTGTTATGGCAGTCCTGGCAAACTAATAAAAGGGCTGGAGCCAAAATTTCATAAACCTCTTTTCATAGCCATTATTTTTTATTGGCTATCAGACAGTAATGATATAAAACCTCACTTGAATGTTAACTTGACACAAACTGTTAGCCCACATCATTTGTGAAACAATTCATTTCTATTGAAGAAACTCTATACCAGGCTGAATCAGTGCTTCTGCTCTGTTAGGAATGGGAGAAGAGTCATTTGACCACATTCTGGAGCACACTGCCTACATTCAAACACCAGTGTTGCTACTTATGAACTGGATGACCTTCAACCTATTACTTAATCTTGCTGTGCCTCAGCTTTACATATACAAAATGTCACCATTTTCTTTTCTCCACAAATTCCCAATAAGTTGCTTTTATAGAAATAAATGTAGGTGGGAAAAGCATTAGTGATGTTCTTCTCAACATACACATTAAACCTATACAACGGTGTGTATCAGTTATAGCTAAATAAAGCTGGAAGAAGAAAAACTAAAAAAAAAAAGAAGATAGTTCAATCAACTATTCATATATCAGTTAAAGATATATTGTTTTGGGGGAGGATTTTGAAAAATATGATGTGATAAGATTCTCCAGAGCCCACTGGTAATGGAATAGGAAAGGAACAAATTTGCCTGTGTTTTTTCTATGGTATAACATAGAACTAAAATAAGCAAAGAGTCAATAATTGGCATTTGATATGCTTCTTATCTTCAGGAAATACTTTCTCAACAGCCTCAACTTAAGACTTTAGCACGATCTTTCTAAAAATTGCTACAGTCTATAGATTTTTTTCTCCAGAATCAACCCAGAAAGGTATACCTAATATTGTACCCAGAAATATCAGTTTTCACAGTCAGCATGGTGCCGTCCATTAATAGACAACCTGAAAAAGACAAAGGTTGTGTACTAAAACGTTCCAGATGAAAACTACATGCACTAAAAAAAATCTTTGTTGCAATACCTGTCTGAAAGTTGTCACTGAATTTTGCTACTCAGCAGGATGCCATCAAAGAATTTATTAATAGACAAGAATCAGAGGAGTGAGTCAAAAATCTCAGCATGTCCTTTGGAAAGCCAACAATCCGATGTCCATGTTATATTAAACTCCAGACAAAGCTAAAGGTTTATGGAAAGATGGTGTCATTCGCCCCCTATATGCATGAAACCCAGGTTTGCCACAGTAGGCTTATCCTCTAATAGTTTTCTGAATGTGGTATAGATAATATTAAGTGTAAGGCAGTATCAGGTGTAAAGGGAGCACAAATTAGAGTTCCACATTAGTGTTTTTATGTTTGCTAGGCTATAAAAATTTTTTAAAAGTTAAGAAAGGAAATAATGAAAACTGACAAATTTGTCATTAAAAAAATCCAACTCAAAACTGGTATACAATAGATATAAATTTCCTCTTCTTGTTCTATTTGTTACTTAAAAATATTACTTTATTGCACAGCAAAATTAAAATAAAAATAGAAATGCAAAAACTAAAGATGCAAACTACTTACAATTTCATTTGATAATCAAATGTTAACTTTTCACTTTATTCAGATTTTGTATATTTTCAGGGTGATATAGGTAATATTTTATATTTCATTTGTTTATCTAGCATAATAGGGTGAGTAATTCTTTCCTTCACTTTGAATCATATCCTTGATGTATCTAGGTCTGGATTTCTTTTTATTAATATAACTTTGAATCACTGAAAACATAGATTATTTTAGTTTATCACTTCTAGAAACTCTTGTACATCTTCCAGTGATATCTGTATATCTTCCAGTGATATCTGTGGCTTAATAAATTTTTTGTCCTTCTACAAGTCCCACTTCTCATATTACCTTCCATGTCTTTTAAGCTTGACACAGTTTTCATTTTTTTTTAATCTCTGTGGTGCATCTCGGATAATATCTATAGATTTATCTTCTGGTTTACTATTCTCTTCTTAAATGTTAATTTGTGATTAAACTAACACATTGGATTTTACATTTCAATTATTTGAATGAAACTTTATTAGTTTAAAATATTTATTGTTTATATATGCTTAAGCTCCTATTATGTTTTAATTAAAATTATTGGGTGACATTGGTCTATAAAATCAAGTAAGTTTCAAGTGTACAGTTCAATAATACGCCATATGTATATCACATTGTGTGTTCACTACCTAAAGTTAAATTTTTAAATTATTTTTGAACCATGTTAATTATGTAGATAACAATTCCTTTATCTGAGATCTTTTATAGGTCTTATTTTGCTGTTAGTTTTTGATCATTATGTGTATTTTATAAGCTGTGTTTGTCTGCATGTTGTAGGCGGGTGTGTATGGGGTGGAGAGAGAGAGAGACAGAGTGAGAGACAGAGAGAGGGACAGTGAGGCTGATTTATATTCTCCAGAGCTTTATATACAGGTACATTGTGAAGCCTGAAATTCATGAGATTTCATTCCGAGAAAAATCTTTATCTGATTCTATTGGACTCATCAAGACATTAATAGCTTGGGCCAATTTTTAACAAAATTATCAGCTCAATCTTTTTTGGAACACATAAAGTGTTTCTTTCTAGATATCACTGAAATGGAAGAATCTTAACTAAGATTTTATGAAGTCAAGAATATGAGAATGTTCGAGTCAAAATAGTGAAAATAATCTAAATATAATTTAGAGTTGGTTCATGTATAATAGAAAATACAAAAGGAGGAACCTGCTTCAAGTGATTGTTCTCTTATTAAATTAAATTACTTTGGTAGTCATTGTGCCCCGTAAAATCGTGAATCAGAGGCTAGTATTCACCTGGCTAGGGAAACACCTCCAAGGCAAAAAGCAGACACAGAGAAATAAAGTGAGACTCTAAGAGTTGAGAGCACTTAGAGTTTGAGAAAAATAAACCATGTGTTGTTAATGTTGAAAAGTCAAGTAGTAAACCGTGAGAACTGCTGATGTTAGCATTTATTTATAAAGGCATTACAACACATATTTATAAAGGGGGTGTCATTGTCTTAACATTTATATTAATGATTATTTTCTCAGTTTATATTAAATGTACAAATTATTATATTTTTATGGCAAGTGGAGAGTAATAAAACCATCTTCCCACAAGCAGAACACAAAGGCAGTGGGCCTGAGCATAGAATACTTAAATTACTAGGCATTAGAAAACAATGTCATCTATCTCCTTGAAGAAGAATGGAAGTAATTTCCTCAGAGTGATGGATTACTGGAAGACATTCCCTGATTACATCAGAGAGAAGAAAAATAAAAAAAGCACTTGATAGAGTATTATTTTGTTGTTGAATTAAATTGTGTACTAGCAAATGAATATCTGTAAAAGAATGTTAATATCCAAAAATCAGAAGACATCCCAAATTAGTTATGAATGTTATGAAAAACCGAAAAGAGCATCATCAGAACCTTGGAAGCACATGGGAAAGTTCAAGGCTGATAGAATCAGGATAAAAATAACCTCTGGCCACACCTAACTAGAAGTTTTTGCAAGGTCCTTCGTAGGGAAGAATTATAAATTAATAATACTTTTGTATTTTCTATTATACATGAACCAACTCTAAATTATATTTAGATTATTTTCACTATTTTGACTCAAACATTCTCATATTCTTGACTTCATAAAATCTTAGTTAAGATTCTTCCATTTCAGTGATATTGACATTTGGGGAAACTACGAATTTATTTGATAGCCTATTAAAATGTATATGTTTTGTCCACTAGTTACATATTTGTGTGCATGTATATTTATGTATACTAATTTAAGAATCCCCACTCTGTTTAATAGGGAAATATAATTTCTACTTGACAGTTGTAGTCAAGACAATAATAGAAGTACTGTCTTGCCCTCATAGAACGTGGCCTCAATGAGGGTGATTTCAATCTAGATGTTATATCTGCAATGCATATCTAGCAGATGAATGACAGTCTTCAATAGTATTTATGCATTCTGTGGCCTGGTCCAGTACTGATTATACTATATCACAATGCTTTGTAAGATTTGAAGACTTGTCTGATGGCAGGACATAAACCAATGACATTCACATAACTGAAAGGCAGAATTTTTTGTAACGTACAGCTCCAAAAGGGATAAGGCTGCCCAGCAAGGTCACATAGGGGATTGTACCCAGGAACCAGGTAACAGCAAGCTGGAGTAATAGAGAGCAACTTATGTATCACAATCAGGGTGTGAGTTGTCTGTTTCCAATAATTTCCTGGGCTCTGGGAAAGAAGGCTTATCCCAAAATGTCTGATATCTGGCCCTCGTTCTTATTAAGCTGCCTGTTTATTGGTCCAGCAGGTGTGAGAGCCTGATCAGAGAACAGGTTTGGGTGTGGATTTAATTGGCTGCTCAAGAAAGGAAACTGACTGGCCAGTAACTAGAACTTCAGAATTGAGTCAAGACAGTATTTTACAAAAACTATATTTCGCACAATGTATTTTTTTTATAATTTCACATATAAGGATTTTTATTTTATTATATTCCTTTCTGACAAATTTAACATTTTATCTCTCCTATATTGTTCATTATATTTCTAACTGAAAATATTTTTTCTTGCTCTACCAAACTCTAGTATAGATTTAATAACTTATACAATAAACAGAGTCTAAGACATCTGTGAAACATTTTCAACTTTGACATAACACCCCAAAGCTACCTAATTGAATTTGACTCTATGGGCACTGAGGAGCATGACGGCATGCCATGTACCTGTCCATTGTTCATTGATATATTAGTTGTCTCAGAGCTTAACTTTGGAATTATTTTCCAAAATGTCTTTACTATATCAGGAGTTTAAGTAGGAAAGTGTTTCTTTTTTTTAAACGTACTGCACCTGGTATTCCTAGGTGGTCTCCCATCCAAGTACTAACTAGGCCCGACCTTGCTTAACTTCCAAGATTAGACAAGATTGGGCGTGTTCGGGGTGGCATGGCCATAGACATATTGCATATTTTAAAGTCTATGAAAGTTCGTGGTGAAAAAATTTGCATCTATTGTTTCCATCTCTTGACTATCATAAATAACGCTGCAATGAACATAGGGGTGCATATATCTTATCAAATTAGTGTTTCGAATTTCTTCGGATAAATACCCAGAATTTAAAAAGCAAAATAAACGAACAAACAGAACATAAACAGACTCATAGATAGAAAGAACAAACTGTGATTGCCAGATGGGAGGAGAATTGGGGCGGGGGGCGTTGGTGAAAAAGCTGAAGAGATTAAGATGTACAAATTGGTAGTTATAAAATAGTCCTGGGGATGTAATTACAACATGGGGAATACAGTTAATAATATTGTAATTACTATGTATACTATCAGGTAGGCATTATACTAATCGGGAGGAATACTTCTTAAATTACATAAATGTCTAATCTCTATGCTGTACACCTGAAACTAATATAAAATAACATGAACATCAACTGTAATTGAAAACTTTTTAAATAAATAAATAATACTTAATAGGAAAAAAACTACATCACTCTGATAAGGCTATCTAAGAACTCTAAAACTTATTCTGATGATTATTGAGTTTTGTGCTACCTGTGAATAAAAGTAACTGGAAATTGCTATTTGCTTCCACCTCTAACTCCCTATTTACTTATCAAATAGATCCATCCAGTGAGAGAAATTGGATCAAAATGAGAATTCCCTAACATGAATTTCACTTATGGATTCAATGTTCTTACAATTATAGTTTAAAACTTTAATATAAAACATGAATGTTAACTATACCGTTCAAAGTAGAATAATGTATGACAGAAACAATAGAAAACAAAGACCTCTCCTTTTTCAAAAGATATCACGCTTTTATACTTTCTTCAGATATTATTTTGTTCTTCCTTTTTAGAACATGTCGTTCTAGGATAAGATCATTATGACCCAAGGCTGCATGATGTGTTTAAAGTCAATGAAAGAGACAAACAGAAAGATATGCCATTCATAGGTGAGCAAATTTATCATAAGACATTCTCTGAAGATATTCTACTTTTACATTAATGAATACAGTTCAAAACCTGAACCTATTCACATAAGCCCTTATAAATGACCTCCCAAATGCTGATGGACACCTATGAAATTCATTCTATCACCTTTATTTTTAACATATTAGAATAAGGTTAATTTTGATAATCTTATACAAGAAAGCATAAAAATCTTCATAGATATGAGAAACAGACCATATACCAAAGGTTCACCTGAAACAATGTGACTATATTAGCTCATCTTAAATTGTAGCACAAGATAGTGAAGGCAGGTGGCTTTCTGGTTCCAGGGCCATTATGGAAGTCACCTACTTGGGTTACTTGGACTTAAGTTTTCTTACCTAGAAATAAAAATAATAATAGATTTTCTATGTATCAGCAAAGGTTCTTATGACTTTTAAATGAGTTATTATTGTCAATTGACTTCTGAATATAGTAACACAATTTTATAAAAGCTAATAATGATTGACGTGTACTAAGTGACTTCAGATTACCATTGATATCTGAGTTGGATAATCTAAGATAAAAATTGAATTTTCTTTAATGCTCGAATCACTTAAAAATAAACATAATAATTTCACAAAATTACATATATAATAAGTATTCTAATATATTGTTTGCTGATATTATTGGAATTTAAAAACAATCTTAAATGTTATTTTAAGCCTGGCATTGTTTTAAATTTTGAATGCATTTTAACTTGCTAAATTCTCATCACAACCCTAGGAAGTAGGCATTCTGGAATAAATGTGAGGATGATTTTTTTATTGTAACTGGGACTCTCGATTTCACTTTCTTGCATATTCTTATTACATACTGCAAGTATACAATATTTTTTGATAGTAGAATATAGATTTTCATACACAATAAACAATAAAGAAGTTTTAGTTTATTCAATAGATAAAATTTAAAGTTACCAACATAATCTCACAGTTATATATTTAATAATCTATATATTGGGCCTTGTGAATTTTACCCAGGCTACCAAATAGATTTAATCTCATAAATTTAATTCCAAAATATTATTTTGTATTTTATGAAAACCCTTTTTTTCCATTCATATTCTCTGGGAGAAGTTAACGGAAGTATTCTCTGCTTTTTCAGATGTTCTGATACCTATAAAAAACAAGCGAAAATTGTGTACTACAAAGAATACAGAGACATAAATCTTCAGTCTCTTTGCCTGAAAACTAAAGGGTTTGAACTCAATCATCTTAACAGTTCTGTCCTGCCATAAAATGCCACAGAGTCGTGTGTATACAGGTTCTCCACTGGTACCAAATGAGTTTGTGGGGATCATCACTTATTTATACTGAGGAGCTGAAGCCGTCCTTTGTAGGGCTTTCCTAAAGCATTGTCTAGTTTCATCTAAGAAACTAGGGGGAGAAACTTTTTAGTCATCACCCCTTGTGAATATATTGTTACAAACAGAAACTGCATGCAAATGTATTTTCCTCGTACCCTATTTATTATGTGTTAAAACTATACTGGGATATGTTTTCATGGTTGTAAACAGGCAATTTTCCCAGTCACTACTAATTATATCACATTGAACACTCTTCACTCTTTGATATAACTTGTTTCATCTGTGTAGCCATCTGGATTTGAAACCCATATTTAAAGGGAAGGAAGTAAAAAGTAAGAGAAACCCCTCTACTCTCTATAAAACATCACCAAACATGATCAATGATGATATCCTAATGAGGGATGGTATTACGTTATGTTATTGTGACTAACACATAACCCCTTTTCTAAATCTAACATCACAACCTAATATAATAACATTTGCTGCCAAAAGAGAACCTACAATAAGCACTGTCCCTAGTTACCATGCGACAATTGATTGTTTGGACAACTTACTTTTTTAGATGGAAGTTAATTATACAAGTGTTCTTAAATAGTTGTAAAGCTTATATGAGTTACATGGCAAAGATTAAACTCAAAAAGAATTTATAATGAGAAAATCTGGTTCACTCTATAGAGCAGTTTTATAACGCTTTTACACATTAAACTGACCTTGTTCTTTTTCTCATTTACACATTTCTGTGCTTTTTTATTTAAACATATGATCAAATCAAAACACTTCATTGTGTCCTAGGAGGCCCTCAGAGAGCTGTACCAGTCTCTTCATCTGATCATGTACCACTCTGCTTTCACCACTGTGCTTCAGTGACAGTGGCCTTACTCATCTTCACATATGGTAAATTTGTTGCCACCTCAGGCCTTATTTGCTTGCTATACATATGCTCTTTCAAGAAATGAGAGGGAAGATGGATGCCTGAAATGAAGTCCATGTTTTGTATCCTTCTGATTAAGATCCTTTCCAGAAAGTGGATAGTGGTGAGAAAGTAGTGATCAGTCACTCGGGGGTCTCGAGGAAGTGGCTGTATATTAAAAATGCTATGGAAATATTTTAATATTTTACCAACTGGCCATACTATTACTGCATATTATATGCAGTCACTTGAATATAAAAGTCGTGATAACTAGAATATAAGATCAATTGAATTCTGTCAATTGCTTTATACTATGGAGCCAGTATAATATTTACCATTTATTGAACACAAAATATACATACACATAGTTAATGCTCCAAATTACTCTTGCCTATTTACCCCTTTAACAATTAAGAATGAAACTTTGTCAGAACTTGTTGCCATCTAATGCTCTAGATAATACATAAAGAAATACAGATGATCTTGATTTGTTTTTTTAATCCTTTGCTGTTATCTACTTCTATTAATATCAATCAATATAGCTTACTGTAGTTATATAAAATAAAAATACCCAGTAATACCTTAATTTCATCTACATTGATGTTTGTATCTGTAATGGTGTCAGTTTCCCTTAAATTGTAAGTAAAAAATTACAGCTTTTGAAATTCTATACATAGTATACATATATGATTTTATTTATTCAGTTATGTCTTTGTTATTTTCCATTATGTCTTTGTGCAAACATCCTTATTTTAAATACTCATTTTCTGCTTTCAAATAAGGCTGATTGCATCTTCTAAAAGAGAAAAAAACTGTATAATATTTGTAATACAAACCATTTTATATATATGCATATACGTGTGTGTATAGATATATGTGTAGAAAGATAGATGATAGTTGATAGATGACAGATGATAGGTAGATAGATAAATAGATAGATGATAGATAGATATATAGATAGATAGATGATAGTCCATAATGAAAAATTTTTATGTTTTATTTCGTAATTAAGAAAATGAAATCAGTTAAACATAAGTAGAACTTAAAAATTAGGAGATAATTTTCTGCTAATTTTCTACAATTTGGATACTTTATTCATAGTGTTTGTGTGTGCATTACATATAAATATATTTACTACACATATGTATGCACACATGTTATGCATGTCTCCAGTACCTGTAACAATGCTTCAGATAACAGATACTTTCATCTTATGGGTGAACCTGACTAACCTCCCCGCCTTCAGCCTCTTCCACTAATACACCATTCACCATCCGGTCATAGCGTTCTTTTACAGCTCACCCTGGTTCACTTGCTCCTCTGTTTAAAACCCTCCATTATTTCCTTTCTCATTTCCAACAAAATCAATTCCAAATTCCTTAACCTGCTTTTGATACCTTTTACAGCCTGGCCCACCATCTATATGACAGACCATGTTGTCTGCCTGCAGTAGGATCAGAAGTCACTCACCAGTTTGAGCCAGGCGCTCTCCTGCTCCAGACCTCATTCTTGCTATGGTTGTTATTTCATTGTCTCCCTTAAAATCTCTTCTAACCCTAAAAGGACTTTAAGAATAACAATCCCACTCAGTAGTTAATCCACGTTAAACAGACTATATTTATTATAGTAAATATACTGTAGAATATTGGAAAACAAAGGTGTGAAAAACGTGATGCTCTTTTAGACTAGTAACCTTTTAATTTCTACATTTCTCATTTAGATTTTGTGTTTTCGTGTAGATCTTAACTGGATTTGAAGCTTTATTTTCTGCAACAATTAAAAAGGTATGAAGGTGTTGCAGAAGTAGAATAATGACATTAAGATCTTCCTGATAGGACAATCCTGTACCTGTTCTGGATGCTAAAGTATCAAATTTCATAGATCTATATATTTTGTAATTAGTTAATTTGCAAGACTATATTAGAGTCTTTGACAACCTGAACACACATCTTGTCATTTTGATAAGTGATCTGTAGATGTGATTGTACATTCTGCTCAAATTTTCTCTGTGGTTAATAATATTCACTTTTAAAAGTTAATTTTTTTATCACCAAGGTATTCTATTTCAGCAAATGTGATAGTTTGCAGATTCAATGAGTTTAATTCAAGCATATGCAGAAATACATTTGTTAATGCCTACAAAGTTTACTTTTTTTCTCATATACTAATATGTAGTGCAAATAAATATGTTAAATAAATAAAACGTGATGATTTGTGAATAAAATATTGAAGTGATGTCGCATCAAAGTAAAAATAACATTACTATTTGAGCACATTTAGAGAATGCAAGTTATTTTTATATTACACCCTTATGCTAAATTAAAAACATATCAAAGTTACTCTCGTTGAAGTTTTTATTGTAAGCTTGAATAATTACTACTTTTGATTCATAGTCAAAGTTTACAGATAAAATCTTTAAACACTTAAAATGCACTAGTTTAGAGGAAAAAATGCAAAATATGTGCCAATAAATTCATGAGGTTCATTGATTTGAGTCATTGAAACTCAAAACAAACAAACAAACGAAAATGTTTTTCAGAGAAATCCCTTGAATACAGTGATGGTAACTTTCCACAGGGAATGGTTTTTGCATCTTAGTGAACATATATCTTTGCACTTACACTTACAACATGTTTCACTCTAGAGGAAATGAAAAAAAGAAGTTAAAATCTATTACTTGTTAGTTGCATTATTTTGGAAAATTTTGATTTGTAATGAAATGATTCATCTTCATCAAAGACATCTATAAAGAAAATTAACATAAAAATTTGAAAATAATTTATTTTAAAACTAATTATTTTACCTCTTTACAAAAAAATAAAAGAAATAAACTACCTCACACTAACTCAAATGAAATCTAATCAACATATTATTGCTTTCTCTTAGAGTCTTTTATAGATTTGAGGAGAGTAAGGAGCTACTCAAATTAGATAAGAGTATGATAATTTCTATCATGTATCTACTAACCTACCAATTTCTTTCAATAATTCTATTCAACCATTGATCCAGCTATCATGATCAATGCATCTGCCATACCATAGTAAGTAAAACAGGTCTTATTCAGAACATATAAGGCTCAAAATTAAACTATCAAAATACATCATTAGTGGTTATATTTCATAAAATGTGACTTACAATTTCTACCCTGGAAAGGATGTACCTCATTACATTCTCTTAGCTTTGTTGTATCTAAGCCTCATCTTCTATAGGTTAAAATTTAAATAAAACAGAAATATGATTCTGAATACTCAACAATGTATAACCATAACATTTTAAAATGCCAAGTGCTTTTTGTATCATATACAGTGATTTTTTTTTTGTAAAGAACAAAAAGAAAGAAGAAACAACAAGGAAAAAGACCTATAAATATAAGTGGAGAAATGGCATTAATCGGCTATTAAAACACTTTTGTTTCAAACTAATAAAGTTATTCCAAGGTAAAAGAATATTTATGGGAGGTGAGAGAGCATTAGGCAATTTTTCTCTACAACCATTCAAATATTTGGTCAGTATTCTCTCAATAAAAGAAAATAATACCTATTTGCCAGGTCAGCATTTCAATACAACAAATATAATATGTTAAATCACTGATTTTGTATGTTTATTACCTTTGATAATTTTATTGCTCCAATATATAAAAATCAGGCATTATTTATTTATTGCCTAAGCATACACTATTAATCAGAGAAAGAATGGTTCAAGGTTCTCAAAATTTAAGACGTAGAATTCAGATAGATCACCACACCAAAAGATGATGATATTGGATGAATTCTGATATGAATTCCAAAATGCATGTTGATTCCATAAATAGGGGGAACTTTTTTTACCCAATTTAGAAGATTAATTTCCAGTAGTATTAATGGAGTCAGTCAAACATATTTATACTCACAAATTCATGTGATATAATATATTATAACTGACTAAACACACAAAAGAATAAAAGGAGCAATAATTAGAAGTAGCTAAATACATAAATATTATCATTTTTCACATTGGTTCCCACCACAGCTCATGACATGCGAGAATAGTAATTTATAATTAGATTTATAATTTCCTAAATTTAAATAGGGTAGTCAATCAATATGAGTTTACTTAAAAAAAAAAAAAAAGTCTGAGTGTGACCTTTAAGTCTTTACCAGATAGGTCTTTTCACTTATGTTGAATCACCAAAGAAAACAAGGTCAAAACAAAGTCATTGAAAATCTCACACCCTAGCATGCTACTCTTTGGGATTGATGAATAGCTTCAATTTTCTCAGTTCCATGACAAAGAGAATTGGAACAGTTCTGTGGAGATCCATAAGGAGCTGGCTGCAGCCAGATGAAAAATGACATTTTTTTGTACTGTTATTGGCAAGGTTAAAGCTTTTTACAAATAAAAAAAAGCTTAAGTTTTCCTCAGAATTCACTTTAGTTTTTGAGTCATATTGTGTAGGCGAATTGGACATTGGAGGAAACTTTATGAAGTGTTAACTACATTTGGAGATATCTGAAAATAAACCCTAAATTTCTCTAGTGCGACAAATATACTGTACCTTTTTGAGATTTATTTCCTGCATTGACTTAGTAGAGGGACAAAATGTTTTTCTCATGTAGCAGGTTGTTGTGAATATTATATTAAATGAAATGGTATGTTAAAAACATTTAAATGCGAATAAATTAACACAAATGCAAAATGATCTAATTAAAAAGAAAAACATACGATTTGGATTTTTTCTTGAATTAATGAGTATTAGCTCACTTTACGTAAGCAACTCATGTATTAGAGCCTAAGGTCCTGCTCTACAAAGTTGCAAGTTTTGAATAAATTGTTTTCAAGATTCTCTCCAGAATATATTCTTTAAGTGTGTTTGAAAGAACAAGAGGTTTTATGGTGGCAGTTTTAGGAACTTGCCAGGAGTGCGATTTTCTTTTCTAACTTGTGTAGTACTTCACTTATTAAAGTCTGAGAATACCAAGTCATAGAAACCAGTCAAGAAATGTCTCCTTGTTCACATTTTTCTCTATCTGTGACATTTAAAGAACATCCAGCTCTTACTGCTCCTCTACTGATGAGGTGAACTTCTTTTCAAGGGAATAAATAGTTCTGAAACCTCACTTTCTCCACACCAGCCAAGTTCTGCTGTTAAAAGTGTTGATGCTTTCTGCCTTTATTATGATTTATTCTGGGGCAGAAAATTTGGACCAAGATCATAACATATCCAGTTACAACTTCTTTAATTTACCAGGCATGGATGCAGAATGCTATAAATGGCATATTTTTTCTTATGCTTACATATCTATAATATTTAATTTATTTATAAATTAGGCTCTGTAAGAGATTAGCAACAATAACTAATAATAAATTAGAACAATTATAAAAATATACTGTAATAAAAGTTATGTGATGTGATCTCTCTCTCAACATATCTTATTGTACTGTACTCACCTTTTGCTTAAAAGAAAAACTTCACTGCTTCTCTTTGGTTGATCCAAATTGCCAGCTTTGCTACTCTTGTGCTTTAAGGTCATTATAAAATAAAACGAGGGTTACTTGAGCGCTATATGATTATTTCATTCAGAAAAACTCCTTTGAGTTTAAGTACATTTCGTACACTAATTGTCAAGATTTCTGAGCGTATTTGATTTTGATTTTTTTTGTTTTTTATTTCTAAAATAGTTTCTACTTATTAAAAAACAATTCAAACTTTTTAAAACTTCAGTATAATGTACTGTGCTTTAGATTTATTGGGGGCATTTCAAAATAGGCAAAAAAAATAAAGTTAAAATTCAGAGAAATATTATGTTTTTGATTTGCTATTTAATATCAAATAGCAAATCCAAATTTTTAAATTAATTTACTTCTTTTAGCACTTTTTTAATGTGTAATTTTAGATTTGTTGATCATTCTGGATATCTAGTATTACTCATATAATAAATACTTGCTACTTTTTAGCCATCAATCATAGCTGTCATATACTAACATAAATTTTTAAATGTTTGAAAGATTAATAATTAAACAAGATGTTTAATTAAGTGTATACAGAGTAGTTTTCAAAATTGTGTGGCCTTTGATATCATTTTCTATAAATAAAATTTTCAATCAAACAGACATTCCAGTACTGTAATGCTTATGGATCATCTACTCTGAATTAGGCCTGGTGCTCAATGCTTTCACAAGCTAATTAGTATTCAGAGAGGTTAAACTGCAGATTGATAAAACCATGCCTTTTCCATCCCAACTCTGATTAGATTCTCTGTCTTTAATTAGGTACACAGTATCACATCAACAAGTTGCTCCCTACCCCTGAAAGTGTGAGGGAAACTAGGAGATTGAAGTTGGAGATTATTTCTTGATATTAAATATTGAACAATAAATAGAGGACCAGACACAAGAGATTGGAGTCAGTGATTACCTCTTAATATTAGATACTGAACAATTGAAGAGAGGACCGGATGCAAGAGAATACATAATTCCATTAAAATGGAAATTAATTGTATTATATTTGATTATTAATATGAGTCTAAATGTTAATTATTTAAACCTAGCATATTTTGAGAACTCCATCTTTTATTTAATCTTATAAAACATGCTTTGATTACATTACAGACTGCAGCTTTTATATCCGTGCATCCCCATTACATAAAATATATCTGTAGCAAAATGTTATTTATTGCTTGATTTAGACCATTAACTTAGCTAAATATTATTCTATTTTTTACATCTAAGCATTCGTTTTTGCATTTTTAACTTAAAAGTCCCTAAACTGCAATTTGCAATCATATATGTCTCTTATTTATTAAAATTTATAAGAAAAAAAATGAGTCAAATTTGAAGATGATTATTTCTTTCACTATTGAGTTTCTTTTTCTTTTAATAATCTCATGGTTCCAAATTTTTTGCTGGTTATATTTCAAAGACCACTAAGAAGTTTTTATTTCTGTTACTCTTGAGATTTTATTTTCTTCTTTTTATTAGACTGCAACTATGCTCTTGCCCCCGATCTCTATCCAGTTACCAGGAAAAAATACTTAATGACAACTGCTGTTCAGCAAGAATAAAGACTGAATATTTTGTGAAGAAACAAGACTAAGATCTTTCGTTTTATATTTTTTGTTCATGTTTGCTTTTTCTAGTGGATAGTTAGATCTGGTACTGATTATTTTCACCACTAATATAAGTATCCTGTCTTAAATTTCTTCTGCAAAAATAGAAATTCACTCAGTCTTCTGATAGTTTTAAGACGAAAGATATTACCAAGAAAACAAGGCCACATCTTTAAATGTTAAATCAAAAGCATTAGTTCATTTTCTGGCTAAGAAACACATGTTCTAAAAGGCAGGTTTTTCTTCAGCATAATTTTCCTGTGGAATTATCAGAGTTTTGTTGTACTAATAACTACATCACATTTTAAAATATTGCATTAACATCTAATAGTTCAAATTCATCTAATAGTTTAAATTCATTTCATTTAAAAACAAAATTGTTATATTCAGAATGTGATGCAAAATATGAAATCTAAATTAAAACTGTTAGCAACATACTATGTTATTCTAATACTCTTACCACTGATAGCACAGACCTCAAATAGGTTTGCTGAAAGTTTCAAATAACTAGAGAGGGTCAGGGGCTAAGGACACAAAAGGAACTGATTAAATCCCCAGATTCATCTGTTAAACCCATGCAACTTTTCCACCCAGGACTGCTTTGGAGTAATGATTCATATACCACTACTGCCCATGGGAATGTATAAACTGTGCTATTGACCTGATTCACTGAAAGATGGCAAAGCTTGGTATGCAAAGTGGTCTTGTGGGCAGATAAATGGAACTGTATATTTTATTTCAGTATTTCTCATCTTTTCCACAGACATAGTGTCGTTTCTGTTGCTGTCCCCAGAGACCTCTCATGTGTAGACATACCATGCTTTCCTCCTTTTGTTTGTTGTTTTGGAGTGAGGGTGGCTTTTTCCTGGCTTAAAACTATTATAGATTGCAACCATGGTCTTGTTTTCATAACTATATGTGACCAAGAAACTCTTTTTATATAATCAGTGTCTAGACTGTGCCAGGAAATTCACTTCACTCCCTCTCTCATACTCAATAAAGGTTAAACATGTCTTCTCTTTTTCTCATACGTTAAGATCTATTTTTTTTTTTGACAATAAGTGTGCATGAGGGCATTTGCCATTCTTAGAAAGAGGACCTCTGTGAGTGACAAATACTAATGTGTTTGGGAAAGCAGATCCTATAAAACCACAACTGTCTCTCCATCTGCAGAACACCTGTCCTCTGTGCCAAAAAGGAAAATTACAGAGATGCAATATAATTTTGTAATGAAAGAAATTCAAACCTATTAAACCAGAGGTCTGTGTCCAAATCATTTAGACAATAAAAACTTCTCTTCTGTTTCTAGAATATCACATTTTAATCATCTTACTACTAGAATTTCCTCTGTTTAGTTCCAAGTAAATTGCTTAATAGATAATAAAATCAGTACAACATGTTAAGATTACAAAATTTTGTTTCAGAGAGCCTCTATACCTATATTTTGATCTTTTAAGATAAATTAGTATTTCAGTTCTCGAAGACTTGGAACTCATGGAATACGGTGACGTTTTGAAGTAACTTCACAATAGTTAAGTCTAAACTTTTTATTTTAGAATTAATGACCCAGGAGTAAAAAAACGATTAAATAACTTGTTTTAATATAGCTGGTTATCTGAACCACCAATACTAGAACCAGTATCTTGAAGTCGTTCCTACATAATTTTTAATCAAAAACATATTATACATTTACTGTAAAACCCCAGGAACAATGAAAAATAGGGAATTACATTTAAAAATAATAACTGGTGTCAAACCAGTATAACTGATATGTAGCCTAAATGTATCTTTGCATTTTGTGGTGCTTTAGAGTTTCAAGAAAGCATTTATTATCAGTAAGTGACTCAGATGAGAAAAAAAGCTTTTCAGCATATACTCTATGCCTTACAAGCATGTCATTGCTGGAGTATTTAATTCATAAAATGAAATAGGGCCAGAAGTCAAATCATCCATTTCACTAAAATCTTCTTTCAAAGTAAATCATTTTACATAGGTTTTTTTTTCTTTCGAAAATCTCTATGGAAGATATTTCATGATATATGTTAGTAGAAAAAAAAGAGGGCCTCTATATCAAAAGATGATTTAGAAAAGATTCAGTATAGCAAAAGTTCATCAAAAATTAGCAAGTAGTGAGTATAGAAATGACTCTGAAGAGACACACACACACAAAGAAAACTGGGATCAGAGCACGCAGAGGTAATTAGAATATATTTCTCCTGCATTTATAAATTCCCATCTTTCTTCCATCTTATGTTTCTTCTCTATGTCAAAATAAAACTGTTTACTGTGAACACTCACCTCCATTCTCCTCTTTATCTTTTTTTTTCCCCTAATGTTTAATCTTCTGGTCCAGTAAGTATCTGCTTCTATGTTGTCAAAGGGTCACAAGGTGAACATAGAGGAAAAGAGTATACTTTCTGCTGTTATTCTTCATTCTTGATATTTAGTTTCAGTTACCTTCATACTCTAGACTCCAATAAAATAAAACCAGTTCTCAAGAAAAGGAGAAAAACATAATCATCCATGAGGGTTACTAGGAAAGTGAGAAGAATATTGAAATGAACTAGAGTAAACTCTATTAAGCTGTTTTCTCTAACTCTCCTACGTAGCACAGCCTTAAAAGGTGACTAATACTTGTCACTGCATGATGATTATGTATCTTTAGTTATTTTTTTTTAAATATCATAAATTGTTAGAGGAAAACATAATATTAAAACTTAGCCTTACTAAGAGAAATATATGGTGGCTGATTACCGTCGGCGGGTCAATGGATGTCCAGAGCTGAATGGAAGAAAAACGTTTGAATGAAGAGCATGACCTGTGATGCTTTTTCCTGATTAGAGCCACGTGCAGGCACATAAAGAAAGAGGACTAGTCACTTCTGATTATGGCCTCCTGCTTTAAATTGGTCTCCAAAATTTGTGTAGAAGTGTGGCAAAGATTTTTGAAGAAAGGGTGATGTGTTCTAATAGGAATACATGGATCCTTTTCAATTCTGTCATGGATGAAAATTGATACGAGAAGAACTGAGGAACTTTAAAATATATAATAATCTATTCAGTCCGCTTTGATGGTCACTTATATTATTTCTGCTTTTTTTCTAAAGAAGCAATGCTAAAATAAATATATTCTGTATAGGCATGAATGGTAAAATTTCTCTAGGGCATATAGTTAAAAAGAAATTTCTGGATTATTGGGTAATGAGCATCTATGAATTTTTTGTAAAATAATTTCTGAAATTATTACATCAATTTATACACCCATGACTAGTGTAAGATAACTCTTTCTGCAGAATTTATTAATACTTTTAAAGTCTATCTTTCATCATTTGATGGCTAGGGAATAGTGTACTTTAGTTTTAATTTAAATTTCTGCAAATATTGAGATTTATCATCTTACATATTTATTCTACAGTGGCTTACATATCCATTCTTTTTGAACATTTTCTACAATTTACTTTTCTCATTTTTGGCATATATGTTGGCATTAATTGCATTAATAAAGTTATTTTCTTGCCTTTGACATGCCTTTTTGTCTTGTAAGTAGTGGCTTTTGACATATGTATTATTTTTAAATTTAATGCTTGATTTAATGTTGTCATCAGGTATATATTATTTTAAAAAATCACAAACAATGTCCAAGAGACATAAAATGGTAACTTCTAGTAGAAAATTTGAAATAAGCAGAAATGGATTGAATGAAAATTGAAATATAAGTTAAAAAAATATTCATTCTAAGGCATAGAAGAAAAAGAAAATAAAACAAAAACAGAGACAATGGGAAATAAGAAAATAAATACACATATTTTTATAGTTTCAGAAAGAGAAAAAGAGAAAGTTAAGTAGAAGTAAATAAAAGAAAATGCTGGCTTAGAATTTTAAAGATTCTATTTTATATATATATGTATATATGCATATATATACATATATATACATATACAGATATGTATATATGTACATATACATATAAGTACATACATATATGTATATATATATAGATTATATAAATATGAAGAAAATCATTGCTATGACATACTTAAAAAAAAAACAAACTAAAAAGACAACCTTAGTAATAGCCAAAGAGAAGACATACTATACTCAACTGTCTCATCATAAATAGTGAAAGCAAGAAAATAAATGGGTGACGAGTTGAAAGTGTTTTTAATTCTATACCTTAAACCAATAAAATGTCAGAGAAGAAATTAATACATTATTAGGAAATAAGTAAATAAAACAAACAAAAGTTATTTAAAAACCTTAAAAGTATTTGTCCAGAGCAACATAGACTAAAGGAAATAATTTAGAAAATGTCTTATAGACAGAAAATAATTACAGATGAAAGTACGAACATTCAGGAAAAAAGTGAAGAGCAAGAGAAAGTGTTAAGTGTCTGGGTTAAATGACTACTGAATGAAACTAACTATAAAATAATAATCATAATTTGTTTTGGAAATCTAAAATGTATATCAAATTAAAATATACAACAACATTAACATATAGATTAGTAGATGATTAAAGATTTTAAGTTATTTGAATTTCTAAGAAGTGGTAAAACTATCAATTTATATTAACTCTGGTAATTCAAGATCATATTGTTATCTCTAGGTTAAATAATAATAGAAAGTAAAGTATGTATAACAAATAATCAATTGAAGAAAGAAATGAAATAACAATACTATTCAATTCATAACACTGGGAATATGTAGAATTAGAAAGAAAAGAAAGGATATATATCAAATAATAACATGATAGCTTAAGTATAAATATATAAATAACAGCAATAACTATAAATGAACTAAATAGTCCAACTAATAGAAAAATATCGTCATGTTGAATAAGAAGCAGGATAGAATATATATTGCTTATTAAAGGTGATTATATTATAATAATAAAGAAAGATTGAAATAAAAAGACAAGATAACAAGCAAATAAAATAAATTAAAACATAACAAAAAATTGCGTAGATATTCTAATACTAGATAAAGTAAACTTAAAGGTTTGAAAAATTACTGAAGATGGTGAGCAGGATCACATAATGTTAAAAAATCAATCGATCATGAATAATTTAAAATTCTAAAATTAAATATAACTAATGAAATAGCCTCACAACATATAAAGCAACAGTTAATAGAAGAAATTAGCGAAGTTACCACCAGAGTAGAAGATATTAATGCATTTTTCTGTAACTGACTTAAAAAGCAACAAAAAACTCAAAGTAATAAAATATATATTTATTATGATAAATAAATGATATAATAGACATATAGAGAACATTTCAACCAAAAGAATAAATACGAATTCTTTTCAAATTAATAAGATATTAAAAAGAGAATGCCATAGCAAGTGTTTTGTCAAAACTGTAACTGAAAATGTAGATGAAATAAAGTCTAATAAAAATACTATTTCTCAAATATAAAATCTGAACACTTATATATATAAAATATTGAATTTGTAATTACAAACATCCTCTCAAAAAAAGAAAACACTTAGCAAAAATAATTTCATTGATGTTCTACATTTAGGAAAAGGAATTATGTAAATCTTACAAACCATTCCAGAGAAGAGAAAGAGAACACTTCCCAATTTATATTTTAGTCCAGTTTAATCTTGATGTTATTAAAAAGGGCCCAATAGCTCTTATACTCATATATTCAAAATTCTTAATGAAATATTAACAAACAGAATCCCTATTATCAGTGTAATGTTGAATAGTAATAATGTATTAATTATTTAATAATTCTAACTGCTTTGTAATAATAAACAATTTTATCATTGTATACTTGCCTTCATGTTGATATTGTTTTATATTCCAAAGCAATAGTATTCACTGTTTACAAATAATAGTTGCACTTATGGATGTACATAACATAGTGTGTGTTTACCCTTTTTTTCTTTCCTAATTGATGCCATTTTTCTGGGTTTATTTTTTTCTGAAAATGGTCTAATATTTATTAGAGTAATTGTGAAGAAAACTACTTTGTCTCTTTGCATTTGAAAATGTCTTCGTTTGACTCACTACCTTAAAAACAATTTGGTTTTATAAAATTCTGGGTAAAATGTTTTCATCGTATTAAAAACAGTATTCAATTTCTAATTTCTACTCTTTCTGACAAGAGATTGCCTATCAGTCAAATATGATCCTTATCTTTCCTGTTTATTGATATGTTTGATATTTTTTTCTCTTTAAATGTTTTATATTTTAACTATTATGCAAATTACACAAGGACTTACAAGAATCCTTAAAGCATATAAACCAAAGGTTTTTATTTAAAGACAAAGGATATGGTACAACAAGAGAAAACAATTGTAGGCAGTTATTAGAGGTCTGGAAACATCTAGGTGGAAGCTTACTAGTGCCTGTATTCACATATGGACATATTTCTTTTCTAGTTAGAGTCACCAGATTCTGTGCAATGAAGCTTGGCTTCAGGAAGCTCAAGGCAGAAGTTCCCAGTGGAGTCTTTTGTGCTTTTCTGATCACGTTGGGCAGTCTTACCCATTATGCCTGGTGAAAATTGTCAGCAAACAAACTGACCCTGGGAGTCGCCAGGGGAGTTTCAAACTTTAAACAGCATGTCATGAACCCCACTGCCCTCACCTTGGCTAAGAGTCTAACTCAGAGACAGAGGTCCCCAAAGATAAGGATAGAGCATTCCCACTCCGGCTGTAAAATAACTATCCCACAAAACGATCGTATTTTAGATATGAATTCATTTTTCCTTATCCAGCTCAGTTCTCAAAATCTGCTTCTTATCTCAGGACTCACGTCTTTATTCTTTTAAACTTTGGGCTTTGTATAACTAATTTTAATAGACATTATATAAACATCTGACAGAAAAATAAGTGCATATTCTATACACTCTCAAGTAAATAAAAGCATAGATTGTTGGGTGGGTGCATATATCACTCCCTTTGGTTGGTTTTGTCCCATATACTCTCTTTATCTCTTAAGACTTCAGTTACTTGTTTGTTAGACCGTTAAACTATATCCGCAAAGTCGCTTATGCTCTATTTTATACTTTTTATTATGTTGTTGAGTTATTCCACTGAATCTTTAATTTTTATTTTGGGGCTATAGTTCTGTAATTTCCATTTGAATTTCATTCCAGTTCTCTGGTTAAATTCTTTGCCGTCTCTTTTATTTTCTTAAATATACCAATCACAACTGTTTTAGAACCCACGTCTACAAACACAAATAACTCCATCATTTCTCTGTGCTTGTCCGTATGTGTATCTCTTTATATAATATTTTCCTGGCCTTTTTCTTAGGAATACTTGGTAATATGTTATTGAATTCTGCACATTATGTAAGAAACACTGCAGAGACTCTACATGATGCTATCTTATTCTGGAGAATATTTATCCTTTGCTCTGAAAAGTAGATAGAATGGGACAAATCAAAATAACCCATCAGATGAGCTGACACACTCCTGGGCTACATTTTTAATAAGACCTTCTACCTCTGGTTTGCTTCTGCTTCTAGGGGTTTCCAACTCAGAATATAAATCATTTACCAAGACCCTTGTTCATGGGTGAGTGTTGAATTACAGTGCTTTGAAAGAATGGTGAACTCCCTGAGTTGACACGGAGTTCATTGTTCTGAGGAGACTAAGGGGGCTAGAAATATCAAGGTGCAGTGATGGAGAGGAAAGGCTGCAAAGGGACAGAGTCACAGACGTCTGCAGAGAATTCTCCTCAAGTCTGCAGCTGAGTACTGATTAATACCCATGTGTGAAGAACTACTGAGGCCAGGGAAAGAACTCCATGAAAGAAGCAGAGGGAACAGTTTCCATAGGTGGTTCGTTTGTTCATGAACCAGAGTGGATTCATTAAGTTCAGCTCTAGTACAGTGAGCTTACGGAATGACCAGTGGGCATTTGAGTCAAAAAGAGGGAGTGTCAATTCTTTTGAGTAGCTGATAGGGAGTTACAGGTGAGCAAGAAAATCTGCTTAAGTAAAATCTTAGAGATGAAAGGTATTTTTAGGAAGATAAAAAGAAGAGTGGAGGAGGATTTAGTAAATATTCCAGATCAAGGGCAAGAATCTGGGACAGTTTTAGAGAACTTTGAATATTCCGTACGGCCGTATCATAGCATCAGAAGAAGAGTGCGGCCAAGAGGAACCTGGAAAGTCAGTCAAGCTCCAGACGTCCGAAGGCTTTGACTAAATGCTTAGGAAGAATAATTTTATAGTGTATAGTTTAAATAGGGGGATATTGAAATATTTTCCAGAGGAAGTAACCTAAGATTTATCGCAGAAAGGCCATACTTTGTCCTGTGGATTATAATGAAGTTAGATGGAAAACTTTAGAAACTGATTAGAAAGCCATCATATTTCATCTAAAGATGGTGAAGGCTGGAACTAAGACCGTGAGATTGGATAAGGGATAAGTTACCATGGCAATATCAACAGAACTGGGTCACTGTTAAACATGACATACGAAGAAAAAGGGTTTTCCAGTTGGGTAACATAGAGAAAGTTTATGCATTTTGTCATAATATTAATATTAAATGAGAAATAGGTTAGAGGCAAGGAATTCAGGGCTTATTTTTGGATAGGTTGAGTTTTGCGTGGTGGGGCATCCAGGTAAAAATGTCAGGCGGACAGCAGATTTAAACATCTTGAAATCAGCACTGAGTCTTTACTAGGGATACTCCTTCTCCAAATACAGAACCGAATTTGATCACAAAAGTATTTTGAATATTTAAACTCTATTTCAAGGGCTGATAAACATATTTCATATATATGACAATCACCTCAATATCAATTAAAAATGTGCAATATACATCAAAATACTATGGCAATAGTATTATTAACATGAGTGTGGTTTAAAATAAATAGTAAAGGGACACTGTTATTTAAAAATTTATGTAGTATTTTTCTGTGTACTCCATGATATACAATTTCATCAATCATGAGTAAAGGCATCAATCAACAAAATATACTTGATATATTGATAATAGTTATAAAAATGGGAAAAAAACTTAAAAAATAATTAGAAATTATAGCAATTGGCATTTAAAATTGGTTTTATCTAACCTGCTGGTTAAATATGTAATTATTCTCCCTCAAAATAAGAGGAGTAGCATAGCAAAGTGTAAATAGTTCCTATGCTCCCGAAATAGATAAAGTGTTGAGGAACTGTCTTCTGCATCATTAATTGGACAAATAAATAACAACACTGCCTAGATTATAACAACTAATAATGTGCAAGAGATCAGGGGCTAAAATAATTCCTGTAAATCAGCGGTAGCATGATAGGAAATAAAGACAGATAATGCATTACCACAATTAGAGTTCGATG
The DNA here is from genome assembly GCF_902729225.1 of Pteropus medius. Taxonomy (NCBI): domain Eukaryota; kingdom Metazoa; phylum Chordata; class Mammalia; order Chiroptera; family Pteropodidae; genus Pteropus; species Pteropus medius. The sequence goes on along the minus strand of NW_024347788.1, from coordinate 4,611,083 downwards.
TGACACCACCTTTTCTAATCAGCTTTAGTTGGCATTCTTCATTAGATGACAAACAGCAGGCTATTACTGTCTATAAAAGTGTTTAAAAGGAAATAAAATAAGTTCAAAATAATTTTCCACTGAAATTTTTAAACATAGATAGAAGTAAATAAAATAAAAATTCCTTCCTTTTCTCATCTCTATCTCATTTTTTAAATCAATAGCCTTATTTATTCTTTAGCTTAAATATCACTTTCTCAGAGAGATCATTCCTGAAACCCTAATCTAAAAAAGTCTGAATCATAACTATTTTTACCAAAATATTTTCTACACAATGGAAATAATTCACTTTGTTTGACACATCAGTGGCAAACAATGGACAGAAAAAAGGGGACACTCTACCAGAAGAGTGTAGGTTTTTTGAAATTAATATTTAATTTGCTTGTCTCCAAATAAAGTGAATTAGGTAACTTGAGAACAAATAATTGAATAAAAAGTAATAACTTTTGGGTTTTACTTTTAAAATATAATATAATAAAATACTATATATAAAATAATTAATGAGAGTATTTGATTCATTATATACAATGGCCAAGTAATCCTCTTCTTATAAGTGAAACAAATACATTTTAAATATGTTCAAATAAGTTATCACCAATTTTTTTTTACTTATAACATCCTGCATTCCCTGAAATCCTGACACAGCCCTCAGCACATTGCTCTGCAAAGTGTGGTTCACAGAACAATGGCATAAACATCGCGTGGACGCATGTGCAGAATCTCACTTCTCATCCAGCCACTGAATCAGATACGCAAGACTCATCATGACTCGGTTTTCACGCGTCACTCTTCTGAATGGTGACAATCGAGAATCCTGGATTTAGGCAGTGTTTCCTTCTCTACAGCCTCGCTGTTTTATCAGAATAAAAGAGGTGTTTGGCTACACTGTATCTGAGAAGCATTTTAAAGCAAACACACTGTAATACTGTCATGGAAAAATTCTTAGAATATGTTCATACCTGAGGATGGAGAACCTCAATGCAATAATTTTCCTCCCTTGGTAACTGATGGCATTAATATACTTTGACCAATATTACTAAGCAATTTTTATACTAGCTAATGTTTATTGAGCACCTGCTATTTGGCAGAGGCTGTCCTTAGTGATATATATAGATTATTTCATTTAAACCAGAAACCAACCCTACAAGGTAGATATTACTATTAACTTCATTTTCGAAATGAAGAAATAGAATATAGCTACTTGACCAAAGTCCTATAACTACTAATTTGCAAAACCAGGATATGAAAATTTGTTTTAGCTCTTAAATACTAAATGGTCACAATATAGGCCCTTTGGAGTCAGAGACCATGCTTCTGCATTATCGAAAGACATGTTGTAATATCTGCACAAACATCGCTTTAGAAATTATGATAGTGTGCTCTATTGTTAGATAGTTCTCTGCATAATTCGAGTAGAAATATGTGTTTGAGATAGAATCTAGGAGTTTTTCCTTAGTGGCCCCAGTCATAGTTTTCTAAGAAAAAAATGACCAAATTTTAGTTTAAAGGAAGCCTCCTCAGACTGACTCCACATAATATAAGGTTGCCAGATAAAGTACAAGACTTCCAGTTAAACTCTAATTCTGATAAACATTTTTAGTATAAGTAAGTAATTTATGGGCTAGGAAAGTTTCATGGGATGTACAGATAATATAAGCATCGATGGCTGTTTTTCGGAAGCTCAAATTAATTGGGCATCCTTATCGTTATTTGCTAAATCTGGCAAGCCTACGTACTGTGATATAAAGGGGCAATGGCATTTAGTAGCACATTAGCTGACCCATTTCACACCTGACATTTCTTCTTTTCCCTTCTGCTGAGATAAGAGGTTTTATCAAGATTCTGTCACAAGGCACTGCCCTCTCATCTCTGGCTTGCTGATGCTATTCAAAGACAGAGATTGTCAATTGCCTCTTACTTTGACATTGGTTTACACCCACTTTTCTATAGCAGAATAATCGGTTTCCGATTTTCGAACATCATTCTTTCCTACGTTATAGTGATAATTCCTCATTTTGCAAATTATCGGTAATTTCAGTGGTGACCTAGTGGTGACTTGGGAGGAAAAATCAGTCTCACGCCCTTTTAATATCATTTTACAAATATGTCTTTAAAGTTCCTCAGATTTCATCACTAATTCACCAGAAAACCTTACCATCGCCATCCCTCCTCCAGCCCCCGGACCAGTAAACCAATCGATTAACATTTCCAAGTAATTTCAGCTGAAATATAATATTGAAATGTGCAGTATAATTTCTTTTTAAAAAATAGAGTATCAAGGCATTTATTTTAAAATGCGTGACATCTGGGCATATTACATATTTAATCATGTGCTGAGAATTCAGTTAAAAAGCACGAAGGACACATTTAAAATACATTTCCTCCCATAGCAGAAGTGGTCCATTATAGAAGCGCAGTTGAGCAAAGTCTAAACCAGCAAATGTCCACTAGCCTGCACCATCTTTCTGTGGCGTCTGCAGTGAAAAGGCTGAGCAATTTAGAAGCATCAGCTGGTGGCCGCAGCCTCACGGTAGCAGGACAAGCCAACTACCAAATCAGGGAGCTTTGTCCCATGAAATTGGGGGCCAGAGGCTATGCTTTGCTTGATGTGGCGGTTTCAGTCCTATATGTATTTACTCATTTGCTTTACATTTGTTGTGTGTGGCAGCCAGAAGTTTGCTGGAGTTAATGAGAGGCGGGACTTGCTCTTCTAAAGTTGTTGTTACTCCTAAACTTCTCCCTTGGGGAACCTCTTATGTTAGTTTGGGGACATAGTTATCTGGACTTAGTTAATAATGACCTAGAAATGGAAAATAAAAAGGCAAAGCCTAATTAGATTCAGAAAGGAAAAACAAGTTGTCTTTGTATAAATGTCATTGGTAATGTATAGAGATGTAGGGAACTGAGGAAATATATCATCATGTCCGAGAACTTGATTCCGTTCCTGCTACTTGGTCCAGATAAATGAGTGGCTGGTGTCTTTCCAGGACCGGCTTCTGATCTCGGAGTGGACTCACGGTCAAGTCTTAAAATTTCTTTTTTTTTTTTTTATCACCGGGAAACCAATTTTATATATTTTCTAATACTATCTTTTTTACAAGAACCTAAACTCTTGTTTTTGCAGAAGAAAAAATGTACTTATGCTATTTATTTGTCATATGTTAAAGACAGAATAGTTCAATGTTACCAAATTGTTAAATGAGATGGAATAAAATGTTAGACAGGGAGCCCTTGGGTGAAACAAAACTGTGGTTTAAAACCCAGGTTTCATCTGTCCAGTAAAGACTGTCATCATACACACACAGATACACACACACATCATCATCATCATCATCGTCGTCAGCCCTACATTCAAACAAAAATGCCATAACCCTTTGTTACTTAATTGAAAAACTAGAATACATAGTATGTTAAGTGCTTCTATCTGTAAATTACAAAATAAATAAATAAATAAATAAATAACAACTATAGTAACTGATTTCTCTTTTTATATTAATTTTTATAATCTCTCTCTTGCTTCTGTCCTGCCTTTTTCTTGTGTGTTAGCATCTGGAGATTTACTAAATAAAAAATGTTTCTAATCTGATCCTTATGCCCCAAAAGGAACAATCTCTCTTCCCAAAAAGGCACACTCTCCACCTGTTTCTATTGGCTCCTTGAGACAGGATTTGAAATATATGTTTTTAAAGCTGTTTTTAAAAAACCTATTTACTTCATTTAACAACAACAACAAAAAATTGCAATGGTTTGTAATTGACATTTAATTTTTTTATTAAAAAAATACCTGCTTATTTATTTTGCCCCTGAAAATATTCTTATTCCCAATAACTAATTCAAAATAAAAATATGTTTTTAACACCTAAATTAGATAATTATGTTGAAATAAATTTAAGATAATTTAAGTATAGATTATCCTTTTGCAAGATTCTGTATAAGTTTACAGCAGAAGAACTTGTATAAATGTCATTGGTAATGTATAGAGATGTAGGGAACTGAGGAAATATATCATCATGTCCGAGAACTTGATTCCGTTCCTGCTACTTGGAACGAGCATTGTCTGTTCTTTGTAACATGTACATTTTCTGTAATCATTCATGGGTTCTTTGGATTCTTAAGAATACAGAACAAGATATATCAGTTAAAGATATAAGAAAGAAGAAAAAGGAGAAACCATGAGAACTTCTTACTAATAATAAGACTTTGAAACTTTCTAACCCAGATAAGGACAATTAATTATCAGTAATATTAGCAAAATGAGCTCTGAGTTTAAAAGATCTGAATTTGATCCTAAATATACTAACATTGTGACTAAAAGGAGTACTGAAATTATGTTATATAAAATCAAGATTAAAATTTAGTTAACTGAATTATTTTGAAGATCAATTAAGATTACATATGTGAAGGTGATTTTTCAAATGTGATAAGTTGCACAATTGATCATTGTGTTCATAAAGGACAGTTAGAGAAAAGAAGTGCCCTCTGCTAACTAGATTATATTATATAAACTCTTTTTTATTCCTATAAAGTATGAATGTCATGTCATATAATTTGCTTTATTATATGATAATAACATTCTGTTATTAAAACACATGTCTATTTTAAAATGAATACAACTTTTTAACACAGATATAAAAAAATAACATTTTGGAAAAACCTAAAGAAAATATGAAATTTTATTAAAGTCCTGGTAATTGACAGAACAAAAACATACGTAAAATGAATAGAATTAAAAAAAAAACAACAAAACAAATATATAAAAATAGCCTTCAAAAAAGCAAAGCAGAAATTCACTGACATTGTTTTTAAATTGTTACCCCATTTCTCTATTATCTTTAGAAAAATTTTTTTGAAATATTTCTCTGTGTTTACTGTCTTCAATTCCTTTCCTCCTGTTTTCTAATCTTAATAGGAGGTCAACGCGACCTCTACACTAAAATAATGCATATCAAAGCTTCCCCTTCCCATATCCACTGGTCAAGTTTCAGTCTTCTCATGTGGCCCATAAACACTATTTTCATTCTGTGGTCGTCATGACAATCAGCACCTCAGAGAAATCCACACGGGGGATATAAATGTTTAAGTATTCATTGTCCAATTAGTGGTGTAAGCCATGACCCTGGGAGAGGTCACCAGGTGAGTGACTATAGATGGAAAATAGAAAATACTTGAGGACCAGGGTCTGGAGAACTCCATATTTAAGGGCCTTGGTTGATCGAAATTGACAAAGGAGAATAAATCAGAGCAGCCTGAAATCTAGGACGGAGAAAAACAAAGTATGTACTGTTCTAGAAGCCAAGGAACATTTCTAAGAAAGAAAAAATAATGTTTCTAATAGTTCACTAAAATGAGTACTGATATTTGACAATTAGGTTTAGTATCGTGAAGACCACTGGCAAGAGGTCAAGAGAAGGTGAGATGAAAAACTGAAGGAAGGAAGTAGAAAAAAAAAATACTTTTGAGGATTATTGCTGTGATTGAAAATAGGGAAATAGGGCAGAAGTTAAAGAAAGAGAGTAAGAATGTCAAGAGAAGTTTCTGGTTTGTTGTTTGTTTACCGGTTCTTTAAAATCATGGACATAGTAGTGTGTTTTCATGTGGATATAGAAAAGGTGAAATTGATGGTAAAAGAGAGATTAAAAAATCGTTGGTATCATCTCCTGATATCCTTGAATAGGTGACAAGAAATGGAATCTACGCTTACATAGAGGAATAGATTTACCTGGGACATAAAACAGGATTGCCCATGATAACTGAACAAGAAGACAAAGTACATAGCAACTGATTCTGTGACGAATGAGGATAGGTATGTAATTGCAATCAAGTTTAACAATTTAAAAAATTTAAAATGTGAAACCACACATGACTTCAAATTGAATTAGAGAGTGGATTATTATAGTAAAATGCGACTGGGAAATGATTCATGATGTTAAAAAAAATATGTGAGTGTGTGTGAATGTGCGTTTGTTTACTTCGGTTCCTCTCTCGGCCTCCAACTTCCACTTACTGTTGTTAATAGCATGTTTGGATACATCCCTAAAATATTATTCTGCAACAGAAAAATGCATTTCCATGAGAATAATTCTGACAAGGCATCCTATGATACAAATATCTTCCCTATGAGTTTGGTAAGCACGTGACATTCTCAGTAAAGGAGTCATTTCTTTTTTTATAAATAAAATTTACTTCTTAGGATTTAAAGAAAGGAAAGTCATGTGGAATAAATTATGACAGGTAAAGACTAATTTATTTAATGGTCAGGATAAAACTATGTTGATAGTCAACACATCTTAAAGTCTGCATATTGAGAGGACAATGTGTGTGTGTTGGAGATATTATTAGTACAGTATTAGAGAAATGAAAAGAGAAGAAATATTCTGTTCACGTTGAACCTCATCTGAAATCTAGTGTGTGATTGCTAACATGACACATGGTATTTAAAATGCAGGATATTATAGTTTTCCAATGATTTATTTGGTCAATCTGATGTCTACATTGACCATCACATGCTTCAAAGAAGAGACTGTTTTGCATTCCAAAAGAACAATTTTTCTTTTTCTAAGGTTTGAAAATAAAAATAGTTCTGACATTTTAAAATTCTCAGAATGTTATGAGACATATATTACAAATTTCATCTTTTCTAAGGATCATCTCAGAATAATTCACCTTTCCTCCTGCATGATAATTACTAAGATTGCTAAACATCACAATCATGTTCACTTTGAATGAGAGAATGAGTGGTAATTGGGATCTCAGACGACGGGGAGAATCTGTTTTGATTTTGATTTGTAGCTGACGAAGTGAATAAAGAAAGAGTGACAAGATGGGTTTTAAACAAGGTCTTGTTTAGAACAGATGTACAAGGTCAAACCTTAGAAATTTCTAATAGAATAGGAAGCTTAATTATACAAATGCATACCTCTTATCTTAAATACACTATTTTTGATATAAAGTAGCTTATTTTAGGTACATTATTTTAGATTATTTTGAGAAGAGATAAAAGTGTGGTCTAAAAGAAATTCTAGCATCAAGAAATTTGAAGAGCAAAGCTGTGACTTTTTCATTTCTCTCGGTGTTCACAGTCTTGTCCCAGTTACCAATAATCGTGGCAGTACTTATAGGGCAAGTCCCTCTTCATTAAGTCCCTTCTTCCAGGAGATGTAATATAGTAATGTATAGTAATGTTTGTCAGCCTAGCGGGTTCAGAAGTATTTTAGCTTCCTTGCATTGTGCCTGTCCTTCTGACTACAGGGTCTCCTCCAAACATTTAACAGGTGTTATTTTGCCTTGTTGACAATATTTGATCAAAACCCCAGAGTCTTTCCAAAAGATTGACAGGGTGGAAAATACTGTCACCCTCTGTAATCTTTTTCTTTTCGTCCCCCAAGACTTAGCTCTGATTTTATTATATATCCAAGCATTTCACACAGCCCTTCATCAACAGTTTCCAAATCTCATCTTGATGCTCATAATTAGAAATTGTGATAAAGCTTCCTACTTTGCCTCAGATAAGACCTCCAGACTAGACTGGACTTGCTCACTGCAGATATTGTGGCACTGAGGTCGCTATTGCCCTGCTAATTCAACAGTGTCATTCACTCATCCCTCACGTTGCGTTTGCTCTTCTTTCTGGAAAGTAAATCAACTGTCCTCTTCTTCAGTTACATTAGGGGGGAAAAAAAAAAGTTCCACTACACACAGCATTCATAGGTTAAACAAGCTCTGGCTTTTCCTGGCAGTTTAGTTCATCTCTTCCCTACACTCTAGCAGTACTCTGTGAAGATGGTTACCTTGATGCATGGTATTTGTTCTATTTGCTTCTCTGAGTCACTCACTAGACAGTTTATGTCTGGAGGAGAGAAATTTTGCCTTATCCATCTTTGTATCTATTGTGCCCTGTGCTTAGCCCATAGGAAGTGCTCAGTGTAATAGTACAAATGAATGAATGAATGAATGAATGAATGGATATTCTTATCTACCTTCTCTCTTCTCTCATAGTTTATAGAATAAGGAAAATGAAAGATGTGGAAATACGTGAAAAAGCCGACATTTAGTTAATGTTCTAATTGGGATAAACCAAGGTGAGTTGAGTGGCCATTCCATCATACTATTATAAATATTACTGACTTTTCATTAAGCAAGTGGCAGCTTTTAGTTATAGTACTTTACTAAATATTCACAAACAATGAACAAGACACTACTACCACATTTCTTCAGGGAGGACCCTGAAACTTGGAAAGGTGGGGTAACTTACATGAAATCTCTCCCTAGTTAGGAGAAAACCTGTGACTTTAAACACAGGCGTTCTGATGCCAAATATGTTTCTTAGTCACTGTTTTACAGTACTCCTCCATGAGTGAATGCATTTCTTTTTCTGGTCTTTTGTGTTCTTTTGCATAATAAGGCTTGTCATACTTTTTTGTTGTTGTTCTCTACTCACAAATAACACTGTCAGGGGAAAAAGGGACTAAAATCACATTTATTTGTTTGTTGGCTTATTATTTGTTTGTTTACTATTTGTTTTTTGTTTATTATTTATTCTTTTACAATAGGATTTATTTTACCAACCACACAATAGTCATTATTTGTACTTCTTGGTTATATCATGATTGTCATATGGTACATTTGCTGAAAATGGAAATGTACCTTTCTTTCTTTCTTTAAAATAATCTGTCAACTATGAAAATCAGTTTTGTTTCAATTTTACAGCAAGCCTGCACAGGGGAGAAAGCTTCATGCTTAGGCATTTCAGTGCATAAGTTACTATTTGTGCTGTCATTTTCAACGATATCAATAATTCTTGCTGCTAGTGAAGTAGCACATAAGTAGCTTTTGGATAATAATAGTATTTTCAGGCAATATTCCAATATATACACTTTGAAATTGAGCACTAGTGCTACATTGTTACACATCACGATCTCCTCACTGCCTTGGTTCTGTAAACTAGCGTGCCTACTTCTTTCATTTGTTTGCCCTTGCCTTGCTGCTACTATTACTCATGAAAAAAAAAAAGTTTCCAACTCAGTTGCTTTTCTATTTAAAAGCTTCTTTCTTGTGGATTATAGTAAATGATTTAGCTAGTTGGCTGTATGCTTGGTGGAGCATCCTCAGGCTTATTTTCACAGCTAAGCAAGATTTTGCTAGATGGTCTTTGAATTCAAAGGCTGCTTTTGGCAAGCCCAGGAAGAATAGTGCTGATTATTTAGAAAACTGTGGCTTTATAAATGGCCACTCTCCAGTGGCAGGAAATTAATGGTAGATTAGTGGTAAATAGATCCATTTCATTTTATTCACAACTCTAACTTCTTCTAAAGAAATGGTTACATCTTGGACGAAGAAAACAGGAGGAAGTTGTAAGATGATGGAAAGTTTATTGGGAAGTTTTAAAAAAAAAATCTCATGTACAACTGGTTAAAATTATTAAAAGTAATCTAACTTTATCGTTTACTTACGGAAGCAAAATAGAGAGTAGGCTCCAAGACAAGCCACGGTGGGCAGGCAGCATCAGAAAGAAATATGCTGGTGTTGATTTACTGAGGTTTGGAGTTTATTTATTATTTCAGTGTAATAAGAAGGTTTTAAGAAAGTTATTTTGACCCTGATATTAATAATAAAATTGGAATTTCTTTTCCCAGCGACATTCTCGTGCTGAAAACGGGGACAATTCCAAACATTGTTAGTCTATGTACTGAAATTAAACCAGAATAAGGTAAGTTTTAAGGTAAAGTTACATTTTGTTATCATTTATGTATCAAATAATAGTCCTTTCTCAATCAAAACTGAAGTCAATGAAATGAATTTCTTTTATCTAAAAGACATTGAAGAATATATTTCTTCAGATTTAAAAGATCTGCATCATTTTGGGGCATATATCTAAACATTTCTGGTTGAAGTTTTTTTTTTTTTTTTTTTAGTCTAATAAATATATACCTTTCCAATTAAAGAAGACCAAAATGTTTTGTTGATTTAGAATATGGATTGTCAACAGTTGAGATGGGTAGACAAAAGTGTCCATAAGTGTGTGATTCTGATTTGATACATGAAATACACTAATTTAGGGACCTCAAAGAAATATGTAAAACCACATTGGTCTTGATCGGCTTTGAATACTAGTCAGCATGAAAATGATGTCCATTATAGTTTATAAATAAATCTTTATTACAAAGGTTGACTGGTGTACTGTAATGAATCGGGACAATGCAATTAGTTATAAGGTCTTTGAAAAGTTATTACCTTAAACACTTGGGGTCGTAATCAATAGTCCTTTCTCAATCAAAACTGAAGTCAATGAAATGAATTCCCCAAGAAGGCCACAGAATTGTGAGATATTAACAAAGGGGCCATTTTAGCCCTAGCTAACAAGGCAATGTTTTAGAAAGAGTAGGATGATTTATCACAACTGCATGAAAAATTTCTGAATCAATTAGGTGATATTATATGGCCCCTATTCCCTTGCTGGTGCATTGATTAACTAAGATAACTTAAAGCTGTAGGTTGTCATGTTGGTGGCATAGTCCAATATTATCTTGATTATCCCTCATTATGAATGTTGATAAGCTAAGGATAGAATGTGCAAAAATTGTGAGAATAGTGTTAATTAACCCATCACCACTATAATCAGGCAAAGGATAAATTTCAACGAAGTAGGTAAGACAAGAACTTTGTTTTTCATTTTTAATTTAATAAAAACGAAATGCTTTCTGAGTATATGTGCTCAGACACACATAAGCAGTACTTTTATACACCCATTTCTTCAACTATCAATGTATTTTTCTCAGTAATGTGATGCAAAGGCACAATTTATATGCTTTTTTCTTGTGTACTTTAGTTCTCAAAGAACTCAATTTACTTTAAGATTAGTAAATATAGTAGAATAGAGCATTGATTCCATTTAACTCACTATTGATATCAATTTCTCTGTACATACAAATTAAATTTGTACTACAAAAATTAACTTTCTATAGAATCAATTTTATTTAATTCATCAATGAATTATTCACTCATGAAAGCTAATGGGTTAACTAGTTAAATTTCTCTCTCCCTGACAAATATGTCCTTCAAAACACAAACTACATTGTTTCAGTCTTAAATAGTATTGCTTATACAACATAATTGTTTATGTAATTAATCATTTCTCTTTTTTGAGGGATTAGCTTTTTGTGTACATTAAGTATCTACCTGGTGGCATGTTTTGGTGGCACATTCCTTAGCCTTCAATATTCCTACAGTGTATATCTGTTGACAACAGATTCCCCAAGTTTTTTTTGCCTGAGAAATTCTTCATTTATCTTTCATTTTGACATGATATTTTCTCTGGGTATAGAATGCTGGTTGTTCTTGTCTTTTTTTTTCCCTACATTTTAAATATATCAATTTATCGTCTTCTAGCTTTTATACTTTCTGAAGAGATAATTGCTTTAATTCTTATCTGTATTCCTTTGTGTGAAAGGACTCTCTGTTTTTCTGAGACTGCATTGAAATTTTTCTAAATCCAGATCTGATGACTGCTTTGTCTCTTCACAGTTTGCATATTTTTCAACTTTTAGTATGCCTCCTGTTTTTCGTTGCCACTGTGAAAAGCAGATATATTATGCAAGATAGAAGAGACAAATGATCATACTCTGTTCTTGCTAATAGCCATGCTTTTGCTTCTACCGGGCCTTTAAGTGAGGGATGAGTGTATGCAAATGGAGCTGTGTTGGGTTTGAGGTTTCTTGTTCCTATGCTGAATTTCAGTGCCTCAGAGGCTTTACGCTACCTTCCCTATATCTGTGTTAAGTGTCATGCCTGGTTTGACAGAGAATTTGTTTTTGTTGTTTGTTTGTGTTCTAAACTCAATGTCTGCTCCTTCCTCAGCATTATGTCTTCCTTTTGGGCTACACCTTTGAGGGAATCATACTGTTGCAATTTACTTGTGATTGGGCATTTGCTAGACTGGTTGTGTGGGTACTAGGAAGTTGAGGATATTCTCTTTTTCCGATTAAGTTTTAATTATAGTCAGGCTCAGTATCTTTGGGCTTCAAGGTATGGCCTTCTCACAAGTTCTGAGTCTCACATGTCTCCTGCTTCCTCATTACAGGTGCTATTCCTGTTCTCTTTTTCCAGTTGCAGTGGATTTTCACCAGTGCCTTGTGGATTACAGACTTTTTGGTCCTTGACCTCACAATGTTTGCTTTATAAGGAAGGCATGGTAAAGGAGTCCCATTCCCCACAGAGTGGCTTCTTTTCTCCTCCTGCAGTTACGCACCATGAGAGAGATTACCTCAGGGTTTTCCCATTCTTTCTGTGAGTTCCTGGTAGGGTTTGTGGTAAAGGACTGAATGAGGATATGAATGCCCCCTAAATCTTCAGAATCCAGGAGCTGCGTCATTTTTGTCTGCGAAGATTCAACCTCTACTTATTCACCAGTCACTCTACCGGAACTCTTCCTTCGGTTTCCAGGTGAATTTTGCCCTAGTTAGAGGAATGCTCTAGTTTCATTTCTCCCAGTTGGTACCAGTCTTTTCCTAGATTTGTGTCAAATATTTGCCCTACAACCTCAGAAACATGATACGATCAAGAAAAGCTGCAGACTTGCAATTTCTCTAACTTGTTTTCACTATATGTTTTGAGCTGATGTTTTTTTTCCAGATTTCTATATTCCTGTGAGTGAAGTAAAAACTTCATATTCCGGTTGCATTATCCTCAATATCTCTATGAAAAATAGTTTGCTAACATTAGTCTAGGAAATATGTTTCAATATAGACTGTTTAAAATAAAATCTTATGTGATGCATAAATTTCTAATAATTCCATTTGTGTGTGTATTAAATAAAGTAAGAAAAAGAAACCTGCGCCTTAGTATATAATATCTCAAGCAAAATAGACGTGTATTTTTTGCTCATTTAACAGTAGTTAATGAATGCATATGACAGTGAGTTGCTCTTCTCTAAAGTTATCCAAAGTCATAGGCTTGGTTTGCAAGGTCACCCTGAATATTTATTCCAATACAGAGGGCTTAACAAGGACTAGAGCATGGGATTGTAAGCATAAAAAACTTCAATGAGTCAACCCCTGAAGTGCCATATACCACATGTCTGGCATTCCACAAGCTAGCATTTTGTCATATTGACATGTAGAAGGGGAGAAATATATTTTAGCAGTCTGCTCCGGAAGAAGAAGAGAACATGGATTTAGATACGAAGCTAGCTTTTCTGGCAAAACGTAGAGATGAAATATATGACAAAAGTATTTGAAGGGCAAATTGAAAATCCCATTCACTTCAGAGTAGTTCCAATCCAAGTGCTCAGGCAGTCCCAAAACAACATGTCTCAACATAATAAGCACATAAATAAATCCCCACACATTTGGGGGGAAAAAAAATCACAGAATACTAATGAAAGCAAATACAATGTATTTTAAGGGAAATTTCTTTTAATTTTGCATAACTGTTCACTGCATTCTTGGAAAAAATTGCTTGTGATTTTTACCAGTCTCTCAAGTTTTTGCCTTTATCACCAGAAAATAAAATAAAATGAGACACACATATATGTTAAGATATACAATCGATTTTCCTTACTTCTATGCATTCAAGATAACAAAGAGGAATGACATCATTTTATAAGAAGTTTAATCGTGGAAATTTTATTTTCCCATTTCCTCTTTCCTATTTCAGTAACATATATACAGCTTTTGGTAATACTTTGACCCAAATAGTGGTTCTAAACAATACTCAAAAGTATTCAAAACAAAACTCATTAATAATCTCTTTAGGTGTTTGTTTCAAATGTAGATCTTTGGAACTTTCACTCAGAATCTGATTATTTGAATAGTGTGGGACCTAGTAACATCTAAATTTATGTACAACCATCAAATTTATTATAAGCAGTGCATACTATACAAATTGAAAAATATACCCTTTAGAAAATGAGAGCCTGCATTCTTTTTACTCTCCTCTCAATTGGTAAAATATTTTCAAAAATCAAAACATTAACACCATGATAGCAGAGCTTTGCAAAATTATTTTCTTCCCCTACTCAGACTAAATTCTCTAAAACAACAGCTGAAGTAGGGTCACTTGTACATCTACAACCTTGGTACCTGGTAAAATTTAGCAAATCTTTGACAAATGCATAAAAATAATATATTTGAATTAGAAAGTGTTAGTTAATGCGGTTTTTGTTTGTGATCTGGTTTGCGTTTCTCTACAATGTTTATATTTCTGTCGTGATAATTTTAGAGGGTTATTTAGAAGATTATAATGAAAAGTATTTCATATAAATAAAAACTGTCAAATCGAAGGCTTGATATTTTAAATACTAAATATCAGATAAACAAGGGATCATTAAATTTATAAATATTGATGAAATTAGAGAACTTTTACCATACTTGTCTCTACAATTTTAAAAATACTTATTGTTGTTCTATACAAAGAGAAAAGGAGTGAATTAAAGTGAAAAAGATTAGACCATTTTCTTCAAGACACGAGGTCTCTTTTTTTAATGGAAAACTCCTTTGCTGAGACACATAGAGTATTCCGATTTTCTCAGAGACTTAGACATTTAGTTCACAGTGGTTTAACCATCAATATCAGCTACAATTGATCAATTCTAATACTTGATCTATTGTTAACAAATTAAAAGTACACAAGGAGTGACCATTTCTTTTCATCTCCACTGTTTTGGAAGACGAGAATATGATAATAATAATTACTCTCAAAGAGTATTTTTCTTTATTTAAGTTTTATTCATCTGTTCACATATTTTTTTTTCTGTTTCAAATTATTTCCCCCTAACTTTAGTACAATATAATTGACATGTAACATTGTGTAGGTTTAAGGTGTACACCATGATGGTTTTACACACGTATATAATGTGAAATGATTACTATATAGCATTGGTTAACACTTCTATTACCTCACATAGTTACTTATTTTTGTATGTGTGTGTGGAGAAAATCTACAATCTACTATCTTAGTAATTCTCAAGTGTGTAATACAGTACTGTTAATTATCATCACCATTCTGTAAAATAGCTCTTCTCACTGGACGTTTGCATACTTTGACCGACATCTCCCCATTTTTCCCTATCCTCCAGCCCCTGGTAGCCACCACTATACTCTCACTTTCCATAAGTTTGGCTTTTTTATATTTTACATATAAGTGAGATCATACAGTATTTGTCTTTCTCTGTCAGATTTATTTCACGTAGCATAATGCCATCAAAGTTTATTCCTGTTGTCACAAATGACAGGAATTCCTCCTTTATGTGGTTAAATAATGTGAATAATGTCTTATTGTATACAATATATAATGATATTATATATATCATATTTTATTAATCCATTCATTTGTTGATGGACACACCTGGGTTGTTTTCATGTCTTGACTATTATAAACAACATGGTGCTGCAGTTATCTCTTTCAGATAGTAATTTCATTTCTTCAGAAGGGGGATTGCTGGGTCATACAGCTTAATTTTTAATGTATTGAGAAAACTCCATATTGTTTTTCTTAGTGGCTGCACCATTTCCAATCCCACCAACAGTGCAAAGATTCTGTTTTCTCCATATCCTCACCAATGGATTTTATCTCTTGTCTCTTTGATGACATCCATTCTATCTGGTGTGAAGTGCTATATTACTGTGGTTTTAATCAGCATTCCCCTGAAGATCAGTGATGGTGAACATCTTTTCATATACCTATTGGCCATCTGAATGTCTTCTTTGGAAAAAAAAAAAATCTATTTAGAATCCTCCATCCACTTTTCAGTTGGATTGATTGATTGATTGATTGGTTTTAACTTTTGAGTTGAGTGAGTTCCCTATATATTTTGGGTATTAACCCTTATGTAATATATGGTTTGCGAGTATTTACTTCCATTTGCAGGTTGCTTCTTCATTCTGTTGATTTTATTTCTTTTGCTGTGCAGAAGCTTTTTAGTATGATGTAGTCCCACTAATTTATTTTTTATTTTCCTTCCTGTTCTTTTGGTGTCATATCAATAGCACGTTTAAAGAAGCAGTCATCTCTTCCAGTCTTTACTGACTTAAGGAAGAAATACCTTTCATCAGCCCAGTTAGGGATTCTGATATTTTCTCACACCTTTGCTATTGATAAAACGCTCCATACTTTGTTTCCTCCCGTGGGATGTGCTTAAGATTGCATGCCTTCTTGGATCCTGCACAGCCAGGCTGAAGGTTGACAGCTTCCTTTTGGCTTTCCCCAGGGAAGTTCAGGATGCTCGAGTTTGTGTGGTTTCTCCTAGTTCTGCAGAGTCAGGCAGTTTTCTACATGTGTTCACTAGCTGTCTGCAAAGACTGGCTCTTGCTCCTCTGGAGAGTACACTCAGGGAGCCATTCGTGAAGTTGGGGGCATTCCACAGTGGGTAGGGCAAGAGGGGCATTGAGGATGTCTATGGCCACTGTGGGCTCCACGCTCAGCCTATCCCCGGCAGCTCTTGGACAGACTTACTGATGGAGTCTGCCACATAGTAGGGTCTGCATCCTTTTAATGCCCTGCATCCTTTTGATGCCCTCTGAAAGCTTTATCTGGTGTTTTCCCAGCTACTCTCCACCCCCGAGCTGTGCAACACACTTCAGTATTCTGAACCAGGTAAGAAAGAAGTGGGTATCATTGGCGCATGCGCACAGCTGGGGAAGCCAGGGACTCTCACTTTTCCCTGCAGAGGAATCGCCAGACGAGTTCTCTGTGCAGCTTTATGGGAGGGGTGACACAGATAAAGTGAAACTGTTTCTCTGACTCTCTAACGTGTCCCATCACAGAGTTTTTCTCCAGTAGTGTGCTGGAGTTCTCCACTGGATGCCTGGACTTTCACTAAGATCTGTCATCTGTGGCGACTGACTTAAACTGGTGTTCTTTGGGGGAAAATGGTAGAAAACAGTTTTTCCACCACGATGATGATGTCACTCTGTCATCTTTAAATGTCCGAAAGAGCTAGCTACCCTTAAGGTTTCTCATGTCTGTTCTTTTGATGAAAACTATTTTACCTTCTGTAATTAGCATTACGTAAAGATCATAACAAGATTACTATTGTACAAGTATATATCTTGCTTAAAACAGTTATTTATAAAAACAGCATTTCTAATAATGCTTTTAAAATTGTATTTTATTTTTTAATAAAAGAATAAAAACTGTTAAGGATCTAATATTTCAAGGTTTGGAAGGGCTAAAACAATCTCTTTGATGATGCCATTATTTTAGAAAAATACATTTTTGCTTTTATACTTAAATAAAAATTTAAGTGTATTTAGCAATAGCTATGATATATAAATTCGACGTGTAATACAATTTATTGATTTATATGAGAATATTTTTGTCTTCGAATATAATAACATTTATAACACACATACACATGCACACACACATGTCCATTTACCTTGAACTTCAAAAGAATAATCTCAGGACTATTATTAACTAGAAATACTAGTGCCTGTAAGTGGCTTAACGGTGACTAATAAGCACTAGGTAATGTGTGCTATTATTATTAATAGCAGAAGTGTTTATGCACCTATATTTTTAATATGACAATGAATTAATGGCATATGCCTCAAAGAAATAATAGCAGATATTACACATTCGGGTAAAGAAGGAGCAGTGGATGAATAGGCGGGAGCATAATGCAATTTATCTACTTTTCGACTGCCCCTCTTCTCAGTACTCTATTCGATTTTCTTCATCTTGCAATCACTGTTCTCTAGCATCGCCTCATTTTTATTGGTTAGTCTCACCAGTCTGATGTTTCTGTATTTCTTTCTTTTTCCCTGTGATTTATACTTGGAGTTTTGAAAGCATTTTAGTATTATGTTTGCTGGCAAAATCTTATTTATCTATTTTTATAGATGTTTCTAATTATTTAAATTATAGTTTAGTCTTCAACAGCAATAAAGTTGTCTATGGATCACTTAAAACAATATTTGAGACGTACAGGAGTCCTAATAGATGTTTCTCAAATTATTAACTACATATTTTCCGTGTCACAAAAGTTTGGTCATTTGTCACTTGGGAAGTCATTCTAATGTTCAATTGTTTCTGACATGATGATGAATTGAGTGACAAAGCTGTATGATTCTCTGATGTCAATCAACATCATTATGGCATCTGTCTAAATATGAAAGTTATACAGCACTGCTTCGAGTAAGTATTTTTTTATATATAATGTTGTGGAAACAGATCTAGCGTGGCTGGGAGAGATCATTGCCGAGTAAAATGATCACCACTATGTTTGCAGGTCCCAGCCAGTCTCCTCTTGCCAAAATAAAGTAAATGTCAATTATCTTTATTAAAATGTTGCAGCCATATTCTGACTAGAAAAAAAAACATTAGACCTCTGAGTACTGTGATTCTTTCATTTATGTTCTACCAATTTACAAATCTTAATTTTAGGAAAGTTAAAATTTATGAAAAACTTTTTAAAAAAGAAATTCCACAATTTAGACACATCATTAGCATGTTACAAGGTTTTGGTATGTAACGCAGCTCCTCATCCACACGTATTTGTGTAATAGAACTTGTTTAGGTCAGACGTGAGACTCGGTTAGGCTCACCTGTGTCGAGAGGCAATGGCTTTGCAGATACTTAGAGCAGACTAGTTTTCTTACTGTCCCTGAACACTCGTCAACAGTTTTTACTGTCACGTGGAGATCTGGGCAGTGAGACTGCTGGTAGAGCCTAGGAACGTTGTTTAGTTTGGGACAGACTTGAGTCCCAGATCTGTCACCAACTAGAACTGTGATCTGGGGCAAGTTATTTAACATGTCTCAGTTTCTGTTTCCTCACAGGGCAAATAAGCTTAATAAAGTCCGAATACATAGATTTTTCATAATAACATTAAAATATCGACATAAAGTGGCCTGTAAATATGTATTATTATTATTATTATTATTATTATTATGTGATTTTCATAGGCCATATGATTCTCTTTGTAGGAAAAAATTAACATGCAAAAGCTGCATCAAATAATTTTGCTCACTCTGATGTACTATATTATTTTCTATTTGATAACTTTCTACTTTAATTAAAAGTTTCTAATGATGATTCATAAAACTTTATTCTACACATATTAATGTTCCATAAGTCATATTTGTAAAGCAGTGTTTTAGAAAAAATATGTTTGGTACTAGGAGCTAAGATATGGGAAACTATCTTGGAAATGACATACAGAGAGAAGAGTAGTTCACCTCAGGTATTTAGAGGTAAATCAGAATGGCACTGGCATTGACTATGGGTCATTGGGTACAGTGATAAAAAGGTGCTTGGTGTCAGCAAAGATGACAGCTCATGTATAGTAGGGCCAGCATCAACAAGGAAGGACAATCTGAACAATGAACTTGAAAATACTGCACCACTGTAAGAGTAGATCTGATAAGAAGTGAGAATCCGAGAAATTTTGCCTAGCTTCTCAGACTCCCTTACAGAGTGTGGTGGATCAGGAGCCTCCTGAGCAAACTCTAGACTTTTTGTCACTCACATTGATGGAAGCTTGTGTTATAAGAATTTAAATTATAAGTTTAAATTCTATACTATACTATATTAAGGATTTAATATATTTAACATACTAGTGAGGAAGTTTGGTTGAATACACATATGCAAACATTTGCACCTTTTTCTCTTTATTTTTCACTTATTGATAAATGTAAACATTTCTATATAATCACATATTATTCTATATTTTAGTAACCCGTATATGTAAACATATCATATGTATTTTCCAAATACTATTATTTCTTGTTCACTATTTTTCTAGATATTTTTTATTCTAATACAATGATGCAGTGATATTATGACTTCTCTTTGAGGTCAAATTTTGTGCAAAATAAAGATGATTTTATTCTAAGAAGACCTTCCTAAAAATAATTCAAGAGTCCATTAAAAATACCATTTTGATCACTTTCCAATTTTGTTTTCTTGGAGTCATCGTTGAATTGAATGTTTTATTTACTTGTCATATAATTGACTAGTTGGAGCAAGCACCTGTAGCAAATTCCATATACATATGGGGCATCATATGCATTTATAAGGAAAAAGGAAGGCAAGAAGGAAAGAAGAAAGGGAAAAAAAGAAGGCAGGAAAAGAAAGGAGAATTTGGCCTTTGGATAATTACTAAACAACATATATCTGTTGAGCCCTAGTTGCAATCTCAGCAGAGGATGACAGTCACATGATTATACTGTCATTACATCAACTGGTAGCTGAGAGACATGTGCCCACAGCATAATAAGATTACTAGTTATAATGAGATAAAGAAGAAACTTAAGGTAATTTTTAAATTTTTTAATCATTCATTATTGAAATGATTATGGAAACAAGATAACTATTGATTCTATTTATTAATTCTAAAAATGAAAAGTAGAACAGTTAATATCTTTTCTTAAATGAAAAGTGAGAAATCTTCTAGTGTTTCTCTTATTGTTTCTTATAATGACTCAGGCCTTAAAAAATTATAGGGGAAAAAAGCAAACAAACCATAGACTTTGAGTTATAATAATAACAATCTTGGCTTGGTGATTTAAAGTGGATATGTTATTGTGTACGAAGGTATCAGTTTGTAAGAAAACACAAGAGAATTTGCAATGATCATCTGAAAATACTCTGTAAGATAGCTGCTTACATTGTTAACATTGGAATATTTTATGGGACATTTGAGATAAACTTTCAACACCATATATTTTACTTTTATTCATAGTTGTTATTTTGCTTAAGGTTGATTTGACAAAAATTGCTACTTACTGGTAATAGTGAATTTCCAACTTGTTTTTTAGTTATATGGGACCCAAAATGAAGATGTGTGTTAATTCAGGCAGAATAACCTGACTATGAAAAGATTCAGAACGGAAAAATAAAACACTTCCTTTCAACTGCTCTGTTTATTGTTATTTATATACAGAATTTGAAAGATCTGCTTTCTTCCTCGTCCCCCTTCTAAAAAAGGCTTTCTATTTTAAAAAAGTTAAGCATCTTGAGAAAAAAAGTATTTATAATTTAGCAAAATAAAATTAATCTTAAGATAAATATTCATGATGATTAGACATAATTATTAGAAAAGTATCCAACCTTCATTATATGTATCATATTTTTATGTTCAAATGACTACTTCAGAAGAAAGGAAGGAAAATGACTTGTTTTATTCGATTATTACAAACAACAAAGTCAAGATTCTGACAAAAGTTTACCATTAATTTCATAGCATAAAACTTTGAACATTGATACCTCTTCATAAGCCACAAACAAGGCAGGCGCTTATATTCATGAACCTTTATTTAGCTGTTTGCTGAAAACCTTTTCCCCAATAGAACAAATGTCCAAAATAGCAACCCCCCCCAAATTTCAAAATGATTAGTTTCAAATTGTGAATTAGTAGATTAATTCCAGATTTTTTTAAAATTCACAACAATTTGACAGTGCTTTAATATTTCCAATAATACAAATGGCCGGTAACTTCGTGGTTCTTTCTCACTCTGTTAAGATGCATTATAGAAAGAAAGTCTTCTTTCACTGCTGTTATGAACTTCTCAGGGAAGCTGAACAGTGAATGTGAATAAACTATGAATATATGATCCAATGGAAATAATTTCCACTGAATAAAAACAAAACTGAGGCACTAGAAACAAAATGTAAGCTAATACAAAAATATTGAAAATTTGAATATGTAAAATCATGTCATTGAGAAACTAATGTGCTACTCCAGAAAAGAAACTTTATATTAGTGGTTGGGAAGCAATTTTTCAGGCCTCAGAATAGCATACCTCCTGGGCAAAAATGTCACTCTCCTCTATAATCTGTAATTTGAAATTATTTTTTATAGTATTCTCTTATGGTTTTTTTAATTTTGTTTTAGTTTTTATTAAATTTATTAATTTATTATTTTAATTTTTTTTCATTATGATGACATTGGTTTACAAAATCCAGTGAGTTTTAAGAGTACAATTCAACAGTATTGTACAACAGTATTGTACATATATTGCATTATGTGTTCACTGCCCATAGATTTCTCTGAAATTACTCATTTTCTCTCTATGTCTATTTTATGCTATTGTGATATTAGAGTGACTCCTTACTATGATAAACAATAAAATGAAAGTCATTTAAAAGAAGCTTTCAATTATGTATCTAGCAACTGTTTCATTTTGCAAGTTTTTTCTCACACCATAGTTTTTGGTGTATAATATGTGATAGGATTCATTAAAAAGTGTAAGAAACACACATGAATGTTGCAAAATATAGTAAAATGAACACTTGTGAACTATTGTGACACTAAGAATCAGATATCACTATCACCTTAAAACTATTGTTTTTCTTCTTATCTCATCATCCTGCCTTTTTCATAAATTTTGTCTTTAACTTATTTTACTTGTATTTTGTAATTTTCAATTTGATCTAATTTTAAACTCACAGAAAATTTCACAGGCTTACAAGGAATTCTCATATACTCTTTTACCAGATTCATCTATTATTTATATTTTCTCCTTTTTGCTTTATGGGTCTACTCATACATAAATAAAGCATTTGAGGATAAGTTAAAGACATGTAAGTTATATATGCCCTTTTAATCCTAAATACTCGTTGCATCTTTAAGAACACAGACATTGTCTGACATACCCACTGAGCAACTGTTAAAATCAGAAAACAATATTAAAACAATAGTATGATTTAATTTACAGTCCATATTCAAATCTCATCAAGTGTATCAATAATGGTCTTTAGAGTAAATTTTCCCTCCCAATCACGGATCGAATTCTGGATAATTTTTATATTTGGTTGTTCAGTTTGCTTTAATCTAACTTTTCTTTAGACTTGTATTGTGATTTTTTTAAAGTATAGGCCAGCTATTTTATACAATTTCTATCAATTTAAGTTTCATCTTGATAGATTCAGGTAATGTATATTTTCGTTAGGAATATCACAAAACTGATATTGTTTTCTTCTCAGTGTTTCATCTCATGGCATACAATAGTAATTTATTCCAATATCGCGCTTCAGGTTTTTTCAGGTTGTGCCTGCCAGAGTCTCTGCCAGTATGGTTAGTCTTATTTCATTTTACTTAATAAATATTTTGGGGGAAGGTACTTTGAGTGTCTTCAATATCCTGTTTCTCACCATAATTTCACAGCATCCATTGTTTTTACTGCTCTTTCAAACCTTCTATGTTTATTACTTAGCATTTTACTACAAGAAAAAAATTCTTCTATTTTTTATTCATTTATATAAGTGATCTCATATGTTCTTTATTCAATGATAATCAATAAATACCATTACTTATTTTGATGCGCAAATTCTCCCAAAATAGGCGATTGAGAGAAACTTTGAACTAACTCCTGTGTTCTATTGCCATGTTATTGTTTGAGAACTGTCTTGTTTTCTGGAACAATAAGATGTTTTAGGCTCATTTACTACTTCTCTGACTCAGTATCAGTATTTTCTGACCCTGGTATCAGTATTTTCTTCAAGGACCTCTGGTTTCTTTCAATGGAGGATGCTACTTAGAAACTGAATGTGAGTACTAGGTTGCCTCATTGTTACTGATGTGACATTGCTTTTACTTTCTCTTGAAAGACAAAGCTGAGATTTCTCTCTCTCTCTCTCTCTCTCTCTCTCTCTCTCTCTCACACACACACACACACACACACACAAACTTCTTACTGATACCTCCTATCCAATCCAACATCACCGAACGCATTCTAGACATTCTGCATTGTCCACTTATAACTTCTTTTAACAGCAAGAAACAGAATATTTTGCTATCGATATTTTTACTCATTTGCTCAAGGCTGGGTGCACAGAAGATATTTTCAGAATCTATAACCCATAAAACTGTTCTAAAAGAAATTCACAAGCTAGTATTCAATATTTTCTTGAAAATATTTTTAAATAACTTTTGCACAAAGTGTAATAAAAATCTTTAAGCTCACAATCAATAAATTTTGACAAATGTATACATTTTAAGATATTTACATCACCCCAGAAAATTTCTTAATAGCTTTTCCCAGTCAGTTACCATGGAAAAGGAACCACTTCTCTATTTTTTTTTCCACCAAAAAGTTTAGTTTTGACTGTTCCATTCCAGATTTTCATGTAAGTAAAAACTTCCAGTTGGTACTCTTTTATGTCTGAAGTTTTTCCTTTAAGATTTATCCAAGTTGTTACATGTATCAGTAATTTAATAGTTCATTTTATTGCTGAGCATGAATATACTATGATCACTCTATCGAATCTTCTGTTGATAACTTTGGGATTGTTTCCAGTTGGGGCTCTTCTAAATACAGCTGTTTGTTTATTCTAGTACTAGATTATGATTGGGAGTACACTGAACCTATAAATTAACTCATAGAAGATTGAAATGTTAACAATATTGAAGCTCTCAGTTCATAAATGTGGTGTATATTTCCATTTATTGGAGTTGTCATTAATTTCTCAGCAATGTTATAGCTTTTAGAGGAAAAGATTTGAATATCCTTTGTTAAATTCTAATAAAATTATTGTTTTTTAAATGTTATTGCAAATGAATGTTAAACATGTAATTTTCCCATTGTTTATGGCTATATAGACTTTGTATCTGCTGTTTGCCAAATTCACTTATTAGTTGTAGTGGTTTAAGATATCGTTTTTAAAAATATTTTTATAGACTGCCTCATTTTTTCTTTTTTATCTGTATGACTTTTGTTTCTCTTACTTGCCTTACTGCAGTGGCTGGGGCATGTAGTACAATGTTGAACCAATGCGATAAGAGCAGATAACCTTGTCTTATTCCTCAACTTAGGAAGAAAGTGTTCAATATTTCACCATTAAGGGCCAGCATGATGCTAGCTATAGATTTTTTTTTGTGGGGTAGGGATATTATCAGCTTGAAGTTTTTATCTATTCTTAATTTCTTCAGAGTTTATAAGCTTCAGTTGGTGTTTAATATTATCAGATTTTTTTCCCCTTTGCATCTATGAGATCATATGTTTCTTCTTCATTATTCTGTTAATATAATGAATTAGTTACTATACTATACACATACATACATACTGTACATACTATGAAAGTGTGTATAGCCATGAACAATACTGGTCTGCAATTTTATTTTCTTGTAACATGTTTATCAGATTTTGGAATCAGGGTTTCTCAGATTCTTTTTCCAACCTCTTCATCATCTCAATTTCATTCTCTATTCAATCCTTTGTCTATTGAGTATATGTCTTATTTTTCTCTTTCTCCAAATGTGAAGCAATTTTGATTGGATATCAAACTTTTAGAAAGATATGTGTAAAGTCTCTGGATTATGTTTGCATTATTTAAAGAATGTTGATTTTTATTCTAACAAAGAGACTACTTGACTGGACTCAAATTCCAAACTGTTTCTTCTGTAATAGGCAGCAGACGAATCTCCAGTGCACACTGTTTTCAGCTTCACAGTTTTTGCTTTACACTGAGCCTGTTGAGGTCTTCTCCACAAATATGCACTTCAAAAAGTAGCTTAGCTTTTTGTTGGAGTTTAGTCACAGATTTTGGGTTTTTCCACTTCACAAGACTTTGTCTTTATAAGAAAGACAAGGCTTCGCTTCACTTTCCAGCCACTCTGGCACTCCTGGACTCTGTTTTCTGACTTTCAACTCTAGTTAAAATGTGTTTCACTAGCCTCATGTTTTGTGGAATGGTAAGTGTCCTCACAGAAAATCGACTCTCATAAACACAAATATTTCTCTTTTTACTGTCTTGATTTGTCTTCCCATTTCTTTTCGGTATCTTTTCAATAATGTTTTTAAAAATATTTTTTTAAGATATGTAATTGTTATTTGTTGGAGAGGTAGTAATACAAAAGCTCATTTATCACATGCAGAAGTGAATCTCCTATCAGGTAATTTCATTTCTAGTTCAGTATTTGTTCTGGGAATTGATTAAATCCTTACTGTAATACAAAAAAGTAAGTGTATGTGTGTATGTCTTCTAGATACACGCATATAATACATATTCAAAAATTATATCTATTCATAAGCGTTTTACATGTATTATTCCATAAACAGAATGGTTTCTGTTTTTAAACAGCATTTTGAGATATATTTAATTATGATCTTTTATCGACAGATAACAGAAAAGAGAATTTATTTTAGAACAGGTTAATTTGGTTCTCTAGTTCACTATTAAGTAGCAGAAATACAATTTGAAACAGATCTAACCGACAAAATTATTTATTAAAGTAGTAATTGAGACTTATACTTTAGAGATAAAAAATTAAACAATCTCAAATATATACATAGTTAATAAACATGTTTGCAGATTGTCTTAATTTTTTAGTTTATTTTTATGGATTATATTATAATTATAAATGTTTGAAAAATATCTGTCATAATCTGATAAAAGTTTAACTCTATACTGATTATTTTAACCAAAAAAATCTCTCAAAATAAATTTTGATTGCTTTAAAAAAAAACTTATTATCCATTCTAAAAAGTAAAACCCAGCTCTATAGTGGCTTCAGATATTCAAGGGGATCCTGTGAAAACCTATATCATTGTCTTGATTGAATAAATGCCCCATTTTTCTCAGAGGAACTTTGCAGATGAAATACTTGGAGAATAATTTTCTAAGAGGATTAGACGTTCAAAATCCGCACAACATATTCACATATTGGAGATAGGGCCTATGTGTTTCATATTCCAGTTCCTAAACCTGGCGCAATGCCTAGAATTTGTTAGTAATTGCATTTCATGGATAAAAATTATTTTTAATAGCTAAAATGACTATTAACCATTTGTGATAATTTTAGCATCCATTGGATTGCATTTTTAACACTATTCACCACATAGATCTTAGGAACTTCTGGGCTACTGAAAAAATGGAATTCATGGTCAGAGAACATGTAAAAGACAAGTTTGTTTTAGATAGTTTATGCTTTGAGTTATTACATACTCCAACAACTCCAGTTTAAATAATATATATTGTTAAATCATAAATTTAACTTTTAGGGGAAATGAGTTTTGAAAGGTAAGGAAAACAAGTCATGAAATGGTAAAGGGCTATTTTATAATACTATTTATATTTTGTTATAGAAATTTGTCCTGAGTTTGTCTAAAATGCCAATAGCACGTAAGTCATGGTTATGGACTGGTGCAATCGCATTGGAAAAAATAGTTACTACTGAGCTTTCTGTTCATCTATTGCTCGGATATAAGCTGTTACCTTACACTCCACAAATTTTACTATCATAAAAGAAAATAGAAACTGTTGACTGAACTCAATTATTTACTATTGATCAAGGATTCTCATGTGCAATAAGAACTATTCAATATTTAAAAGTATAGAAATGTCTTGCTGTGTGAATAAAAAAAGACGATGGCTGAAAAACAAGTGGACTGCATTGCAGCAAACAAAGAACTATCGATTCAATAACTACTCATCTCTTTTATACTTACCTATATCTAATCCCAAATTAGCACAGGACTTAATGAGCTACTCACAGAGGCAGAGTAGTTAGGGAATGTTTTCAGCCAGATTAAGAGTGAAGTTCAGAATTCTAAGATCTATCAAACCCTGCAAGCTATCTGGAATTTTAACGGCCAGCTCTGGGGTGCCTAGGGACATGAAGCAAACTGCCCAAAAGAATGAAAACTGCAGAACACACACAAAAGCTCGTCTATTTTGTGATATACTTGGAAACATAACACAGATGGAAGTGTTTGCGTGTAATACTTCTGTTCTCTAATGCTAAATAAGCCATGCTCCTTTTGAGAAGTAGTTTATTAAGAAGTATATTTAGTTTTTTTGAGACACGGCTGTTTTACTCTCACTGCTGAACTCTGTCTTGTCGTTTAGAAGTTGGTTGATTGGAACACATCTCTATTTCCTACAACAAAATAACAAAAATACGTATTTCTCACAAAAAGGTGCCCATCCATTTACTTTAGGAATGTCATAATATTTTCAAGGGAATATTATATTAAAAATGTCATATTTTAAATGAGGCTTATAATCTTAACCTTATTAAAAGTCATTACCAATTCTAATTTGCAAAATAACAACTAGATACAACAGTAATGATTTAATCTGCCTCATTCCACCTGGTATATTTTCAGATCCATTTCATAATGTGGCATATATTTTCTCATTGCAATCACCTATGTATACCGTAAACAGACATATTGCTATGGTTGTTTGTAGTTGTTTTATTATAAACTGAGCTATCTAGTACAAGGAATTAGAGATGTTTTGTATAAAATACAAAGGAACATACATTTGACATGAGAAAGACCATAGGTTTTTTTTTCCGTTAGAATATTTGCATTCTATTAAAGAATCAAAATATACTGAGATATTCGTAAATATATAGATACACATGTCTACACACATACATATATATATATATATACATTTATACATGCACATACATACCCACACACTTAGAAAATATGTTATTTTTAAGTAAATTTTTAAAAACTAAAGTTCAAATAACATTTCTAAAATATGTTATCCATTGTTATGTTAAAACATTCCCGTATTAACTGACAACCAGTAAGACTCCTGTCAAATAAGATCCTATAAATTTCCCATTAATATTATCTATGTAAAAGAGAAAATATTTTAAAATCTTTAAATAATAATATACTTCTGAATGCTTCTTTAATGTTCATCTATTAATGTTATCATGTCACTAATAACTAGAAAGATAAATATGAACTTTAAGAATAATAAATGAGCAGATACATTTCTCCATTTTTCTCCTCTGAACCAATTTAAATTCTTGTAAAGCAATTTATAATTAAATTAGAATGTAACTATAAACCCATATAAGCAAAGATACAGGAGAAGGAACATAAGCAAATAAGAGAATTCAACCATTTCATAGAAGGTATAAAGACCGTGGATGTCTGTTTAATAAATATTTCTGTGGGTGGAAACACCAGATTGTCCAATTAAAAATAAGAGTCATCATGACAAGTGTATGCCCAGCCACCTTCAGGTCAGGGCTGGAAGGTGTGTGAGAGGACAGTACTCAAATAAGAACCAAAAGAGCTGATTAATAATAGCCTGTTCCATGGGCACACGTGAGTTTTTGACTCCTAATTTAAAGGCAACTTCATAAACTATATAAATGTTTAACCAATGTACTATAACCTTGAAACTATTATAAAATAAAAAATAAATAAAAACAATCAATAGCATCAAAATAATAAGTTAAGAAGACAAAGACAGGCAGGAGATGAGCATTAAAACTGAGATGTTTCTTCATTCTTTTGAGGAGGAAATAAGGGGAAATATCCTAGTCTGGTACAGGAAAAAAGTAGAATAAACATACCATTTCAAGATAAGAAAGGGAAGAATTCATAACAGAAGATACTAAAATAGACTTATAAGCAGTTATTTTTAGGAAATGAGAATAGAGGCTTGTTTCTCTTTATGGGAAGTCTCACATATAAACTCCACTTTGTTATATATTAGATAGATAGATAGATAGATAGATAGATAGATAGATAGATAGATATAGATATCAATATAGATATATATATATATATATGTATTTTAAAACATGGATCATTCATCTGCACTGTAATAAGGAAAAAGTTAAATATCAACTTTCACAAAGTCTGTACAGCAACACTGATCCTGATTTCATAAGTAAAATTATCTACAATGAGTTTACATCATAATATTATATATCTGGCTAGTAAAATGTAAAGATTTAACAATTTAGAAAATCCCCTTGGTTGAAAACAACATTTTTCTGAATGAAGGGATGGCACATTATAGATTAATGTGAACTTTCCCTGTAACTCTAATAGAAAGATACAGTATATAACAGTAAATATTAATTGACGATAGTGGATATCATTTATTAAATGTGTATTAACTGCCAAGCACAAGTTTACCCACTCTGTGTGAATTCAGATGAGAAAAACAGACACAAGACACATCAAGTATCTTGTCTAAGGTCCCACAGAGCAAGTGGTGAAACTAGAATTGGTACCCAGGAAGGCTTACTCCAGAGGACTTGCACTTAAGTAATAGAGTTTCATGAGTTAGTTTTCTCCCAGTTATGACTTAAATGAATGCAATCACATATTATGAGCAGCAATTCCTTCGTATTTTTATTCAATACCTCCATATACCTGGCTAACGTTTAGCATAAATACCTTCAATCTTCCATTTAACCACTCTTGCCTAAATAGAATCATTTATAAAATGGTGGGGGTGGAAGGACTATCTTCTGAGGTTGTTGGAAAATTATATGGATTAATATATGGACAATGCTTAAAACAACATATGGAATAGAGTCATTGGTGGTATTTTTTATTATCATTAATGTTACCAGTAGCCAGTTCATTCATCTGCTGTTAAATCTATTCCAATAAATGAGTAAGCATTAGCTACATATAACTCAATCAGATATAATATGTCTATTTCCAGGTTGGCCAGTTTTTAAGAACAATTCACTGTGTGCTATCCTAAAATCCTAACTCCCATGCAAGATGTGAATCGACTGTCCCCTGTGATTCCTTACACTTTTATGTTTTTTTGATTGTCTGCTTCCCTCGTACACTTTGGATGTATGGTACCAAGGGCTCAAATACTCAGGCCTGGTGTATGGGAAAAAGCCACTCCTTCATAGATTTACATAAAAATGTGCAAAACTAGACCCAGGTCTTAGAATCCAAAATCAATTCAATAAATCACACTAAACAAAAAGGAAGAGTTAAGATATCAATCCATATAAGGCTAATAATAAAGGAAGCTACTGGAGAAAAGGATTCAAAGCAAATATAGAAGAATAAACCAGCCTCATTCTAGAATTGAAATACAGGCAGCAGTATTAGGTAATTTATGTGGTCTTTCAATGGATTATATGGGTACATCAAAGGAGATGTAGATAAGGTGTCAGAATAGACATTTTTAAAATAATAATTTCTGTCATATAATTGAAGCAATGTAAATATATGTACATATCTATCTCCCCAACTATATTATTTTTATTTCAAGGACAAATCTTAATGACCTTTGTATCTGCAAACATAGATAGCATAGGGCACATAAAAACTAAAACGATTCGGTAGATGGAGGATGGTGGATGGATTTCAATTCTGAAAGTACACAATAACTTTTGGAAAAATAAAGGATAGACTATCTCATCAAATTATAGATCAACCTAAAAACCTTGTGATCCAAAAAATTTATCTACATATCATTTATCTTCTTAAAAATTTATTGGTTTGTCTGCCACAGAAGAACCTTAATGAACATATATGGGGCAGTTCTTTAGTCATCCAGGAAAAATGTTTAGAAATGGTTACACGTTTGCTGTGGTAGAAACGTTGAATAATATTTGTCATTTAGAAACATTCTGTAAAATGATGTAAATCTTTTTCCAACATTTCATGCAAATGTAATAATTATCATTTGTGCTATCTGTGAGAGTAGGGACAAATATAATAACTGTATCTATCTAGGGGTCCAATAATGATGATGATGATGACGATGACAATAATAATAGATGACATTGATCATTGACTAAGGGCAAGGAAATAATGTATTTTATTATTAACTATCAGATGGGTTACTCTTGTTATTTCTGTTTTATATACTAGGAGACTGACTTTCACTGTTTAAGTAACTTAATCAATTCATAGAGATATTTTTTTAATTCACTGTTGTATCATAAGTGTCTAACATAATATCTAAATATAGTAGTTTCATAATAAATTTATTGATTGAATGAACACAAAACATGACACTCTTGCTACTGAATGATATTCTGTTCTGTTTTCTTTTACTTTAGTATTGCTCTTAACTGCTATGATATACGGCCTCTCATTTACACAAAAGACCACCTTAACCTCAGTATAGATTTATGTTTAGTAGGAAGTATACTTCAGGGATGAATATGGCTTGAAATTTTCTCTATACATAAAAATTTTCCCTATGTCTCTTTTAATCTATCCTTTTGAATGATTCTGTCTGTCATCTTTTGTCATAGAAAACAATCAGATCTTTTGTCAACATTTGCTAAATACCTGATTTTGAAAATTTATCCAATTTCTCAAATTAATCCTCTAAATCTACAAAACATAGTGACACCACTAGGGTGAGGTGAAATCTGGCATTGCTCCAGAGGCGTGGGGGAGGAGGAGGAGCATGGTGGCATTGTGTGTTAGCTCTCGGTTCTTCCCTGCTGACATAGCAAAGAATTACAGGTCGGTGAGATTGAGAAAAAGTAAGATTTATTGAAAGTACATTTTAGAAGGAGATGGGCCTGCTAGGGAATGCTGCAGCCCTGTAGAATTTGGGAGGTAAAGAGATAAGACAGTAGGCCCCAAAGGAAGGAGCAGGTTTTTAGCAAAGAGAGCCTTAACAATGCAGAAATGGGAAGGTCTGTTTATATTTGGGCCGTGATGGGAGGTCCTAGATAATCCATGTGTGAGGTCACCTTGAGTGACTTCTGGCTGCTATATAATGCTTTGCCTACTGCACATGTGTTTACCCAGAATTCAGTCTGTTATAATTAGATTCACGAAATTCCGGGCATAGTCATGATATTATAATGATGGTATAATGAGGCTGACATTATGGAACATGCTTTCTGCGCATGTGTTTGTAGCTGGTTTATCCAGCAACTTTTATGGCCTTAGTGCTCTAGGATTTGGTGTAATGTATAACCCTAAAAAGGAGGTATTCTGGGAAGTACTTAAGGAAGGTCTGCAAAGGAAGTTTCTGTGGGCTTTCTCTCCTGTCACTCATGCCTGACTAACTGCCTAACAATAGTTGAACTCACAGATGAGTTCTTTGTTAGTTGATATAACAAATGTAGATGTCCTTATCTAAGAGAGTCAATCTTTTTAATCAGGGACTTTCGAAGTCTTTTTGAGAACATATGTAACTTTAATTCTGATAATGATTTCTTTGAGATAGACTAGGTACAAAAGGTCTAAGAGCGTATCGTAATAAATTAATTGGTTATTGAAATCATATTTGAAATAATAGCTTGAATAATATAGGTTGAGCCCAAGACATCTTAATGTCTGAGGTTAACCAAGTTCAGTACAAAAGAGCTTTCATCATGTTCTCATACCCAGCGTCGACTCCATGATTCCTGATTTACACAACATATATTTGCTACTTTTTTTTTTTCTCCTGGTTTCAAAACAACAAAGCTTCCACTCAAAGTGAAGCGTCAAAACTCCATGACTTTCTGCACTGGCTCTCAATTTCACAAGGCGGTGAGCAAAAGCACAGTTGGACAATTTTGCATACTGTCATTCTAACAGTTTCAAATGTGGTGGTCAGCAGGACTATAACATTAAAAATGCAAGTTTCATTAATGATGGTCCACAAGGAAAAGGGATGAAAGGTTACTTTGAATTGTCCTTGAAGATGATAGATAGTGCAATAGCCTTTGATACTTGAAATCAGCACTGGTCCACTCAAATCAAGACATCTGTTCTCAAAAACAAGAAAGAGCAAAAATAGATGTTGATGAGGAGCTCAAGCAGGGCAGTAAGAGGAGAAAATTGTTATTGCTCAGGTGTTTAGATAGCTTTGGGAAAGAGTGAATAAAAGTGGACAAACCCTTCCTTTGAAAAAACAGGAAAAGGTGGGTATTCTTACTTGTCAAATGCAGAAGGACTGAAAAACTTGTTAAATGTGCCTTCTGGCTAGTTTGCAATACAAGCTGTTCTCCCCAGATAGCCACAGTTCTGTGTTTCTTTTACGAAACTAACTAAAGTATTTGCCACTTAACAATTTCCTTATTTAAATTAGCTGGAGGGAGATTCATTACAAAGAGTCAGGCAACATAGTACAGAAAAATCAAATTAGATAACACTCACATATCTTAGAATATGCAATTAGTTGGGAATGAACAATTTGGTTTCCAAATATTCTTAGGCATAAACAGAGATCTCCAGTGAACGGTGAAAATTTAATAAAGGACTATATTTTAGATTTCTTGAGAACATACGGTATTAATATCATCTATGATAAAAGAATATTTTTCTATTGCACTAATAATAGCTAACACTTACATAGTGTATACTATAGTCCAGGCTCTTTTATACCTAACAACACATTTAATCTTCATTATATTTCAGTGAGGTAGATATTCTTTAATCATCATTTTGTAGATGGAGGATTGAAACATAAACTGGTCAGGTGATTTTCCTCCCAAAACATGTAAATAATAAGAGGAGAATGGGATTTGAAATCAAGAAGACTTGATCAAAAATCTATACTCTTTCCCAACAGGTTATGCTTATTTTCTGTTCAGTGGATTTCTATAAATAGTTATAATCTCACAGAACCTATTCCTTCAAAGACTCAGAATCTTAGTAATTCTCCTAACTGCTCTCATTTTAATTGCATACCCCTCATACACACAGGCAATAAAACAGCTTCATATATTTGCTCATATACATGAAAAAAATTAAAGATTTATTTTAAGCCCACATTATCTATAATATTAATAACATTTAAGAAATATGTTTGCCCTGTTTAAACACCAAGTAATCATACTAATTTTGGAAAGCTCTTTTGAATATACATAAGTATCTTTTGGTTATTACAGCACAGTTTCCCAATAGTCTCTTCAATTGGAAAAGGCTACCTTAGCATTAAAAAAAAAAAGTTGTGTAATATGTTGACTGTGAAGGATATAATCCTGAAACAGTGTCACTATTCTATGACACGTGGACAATGATGTCTGCCTATAATGTACTGATCATACATGATATACATTCAAAAATATTCCTATGCATGTTAGCGTTAACTAAAATAGGAAATCAAATAGCTTTGAATAAATTGAAGTTTATGGTAACAATTAGAGATGCACAAATATGATCTTTATATATTAAAAAGACTAAAATCTAATTATCTAATAGGATGAGGAGAGTATCCATGTGGGATTGGGAGAGATAGGGCTTCCCACAACGGAAGTCAGACTTCGAGCATGGAGTAAAGAGTATCTTCACAGGGGACTAGTGGCAGAAGAAATAGATGTTTTGTTAAATACAAGGGATTAATCAAATAAGTAACTATGTGAAAGATAATAAAAGCTGGTTCCTTAGAGCAGAGAAAAAAGTTACAGTACAAAATGAATGAAAGCCAGAATGCATTTTGTGTTGTTAAATTGGATACATCAGTATAAAGACATAGCTTTCAGTATGTAGTTGGATGGATAGATAGGTAGGCAGGTAGGTAGTTAAACAGAGATGTCATTGTGTGAGCAAATGTCTGTACGTACATTCCTATGTGTATTTCCTAAATCTATTCACTAAGAAGGGCGATCCATTATAGATACTTGGATCGCCAAGAGCATAAGTAGAACATAATTCTTGACTTTTAAACGTGATTTTTCTCTAAAAATAATATGGCTTCTTCAAAAAAATAGCTGATTCTAATGTTGTCTCATGGAAAATACAAAAAATGAATCTAAAACATCTTGCCGTCCAAGAAAATAAAATGGTCATAGAATTAAGGGGACATGTCAAAAGAACAGGAGCCAACTTGCAAGAGCTACTCCCACTAACCAAATCAGGACTAATTTTAAAATCAAAATAGTGATATTAACAGATTTTAATATATTGCATAAAATAGAAAACCATGAGTTTCATATAGATATCAGCAAACGAATAAATAAACATAATTTATGATTAGGAGTAGAACATGTATAAGATATGAATGTACCCTCCCACTGAATACCTATTAATTTCAATAGAGAAAATATCAACCACATAGACATATGTGACAACCACATATGACAAACACCATCTCAATCAAGTGATTAAGATGCCCGTCAGTAATTAGACAAATTAAAATCATATGTCACCTGATCGGGCGCAATAAAAAGAACACAGTATCATTCCCGTGACATTTTTGTTAAAGATGTATGGCCCGAATCAACTCAAGAGGAAACATTTGTTGATTCCGTATAAGGTAACTGGCCTCTAATCTTCAGAAGTGTTAGAGTTATAAAGACAAAGAATAACTGAAGACTGCTCCAGTGTAGGAAATTATGGAGACAGAACTATTTACTATGAATGTTTCTGAACTAGATTCTTTTACTATTAAAAAACGAAACAAAACAAAACAGTATAACAAGTGGCAAAACTTTAATACAGTCTGAGGATTAGATGGTAATAATATGTCAATGCTAAATTTCTGATTTTGAAACTTGTTTTCTGGTAACATAGAAGAATGTTCTTATTTGCAGTTAACTTAAACAGGGGTTGATATAGTATCAGGTCTACAAATTACTATTAAATGGTTCAAGAAAGAAAAATAGTCCTTTGTCCTTTTCCTAATTTCTCTGTAATTTTGTGTTTAAAGATTTGCAATTAGTATGAATTTTTGTTTCATTTCCTAGAAATTACTAGTGTGGAAGCCTTTACTAACTATAATCCTACAAATGGT
This sequence comes from Pteropus medius, assembly GCF_902729225.1. Taxonomy (NCBI): domain Eukaryota; kingdom Metazoa; phylum Chordata; class Mammalia; order Chiroptera; family Pteropodidae; genus Pteropus; species Pteropus medius. The sequence goes on along the minus strand of NW_024347788.1, from coordinate 4,574,681 downwards.
AACATTTAAAGGCCAATGACAAGCAGATGAATCCTAGTACCTTTCAACTAGGTTACTGGTGGCTTATATTTCTAGAATTATCCAACATCTTCCAGATAGACATAATATCTGTTACAGCTAGTGGCACATCATTCAGGAATTCTCTGCTAAGACATTTAGTGTAAGATATAGCTTTCTCTAGTAAACATTCCCTGACCTGGCCTAGGCCGAGTGACATACACTCTTGCTGGGTAAGTCCATACTATTTTGTACTTCCCCGAACACGGTTATCAAACTTTAATGTAATTACATTTCAATTGTGTCCTTAATAAAAAAATGTTAGTTTTATGAGGTTGGAGTTTTGAATGATTGATGAGCAGTGTTTAGGGAGATGTTTTATTATGTATATTTCATTATATATAATTATTAAAAATAAAAGCAAGAGATTACAACAGGGGAGAAGAAGTCTGCATTCATTTATCACTCCCTCTTTTAGATTCCTCTCAGGAAGAGGAGGGATTGTCAAATTTATCAGATTCCAAGATATGATTTGTTGTTATTTTGGTATAGTTGTTTATACAAAATTTTAAATATGTTCTGAATAGATTTTATCAAAGCAATGCTGTGCTGTATTAAACAAATTCTGCTGAAAATGACTATAATGAACAGTGGTAATTCTTGACCTGCTCCTTATACTCCCAAGTCAGTCTTCCATGGGGAACTAATTTACACTTTTTTAAGGTTTCTATATTAGTTTTTCTCCATAGTCTTTAAAAATATATTTATTCTACTTTTTCCTGATCTCTCAATTAATTTCCTACTATAAGGATTTATTACACTTTATAGGCTGCAGTTAAACACTCTCCCTTCTAATTTAATAATAATACTATTTTCAGTTCCTTCATTAATTACTATTATAAATACAAATACTGTTATTGCATTTTTATTGTTCCAACAATTCAGACATTAATTTTGGCCATTATCCATTGTAAAATGAGAATATTTACATTTCTACACTTTTTATTTTTCGACTACATTTCTAAACCTATGATAAAGGCATAGGTTTTTATTCTATAATCACCTACTACCATTATTTGTACCTTTATATATATTCATGTTTAATAATTTACATTCTTTCTGTAAACATACTGAAGCCATTTTTGTTTTGTCTGTTGTGAGACTAGGAATCTCAATACCTACAAAGGCATGTAGTAAACATAAATAAATAAACCATGACAGAAATAAGAAAAATTGATATTCAGAAATAAATCTAAACATTTGGTTAAATATTACAATTTGATATATGTACTATTATATATAAAATATATTACTTTGTTTATATAATTAAAATAATAAAATTATATGATGTGTGTTGCATTTTACATTTGATATTGAAAATATACACACTTAAAGATAAAATATATTATTTTCCAAATATCTTACTCCTTTTTTTTAGTCCCAGTTATCTGTCTTCTTTTCTTCTATAGGAAGGAATATCAATGTCATTCTTAAACTTTGGGTTGTAGTGTGTAATAAGATGTCAGCTTGGAGTCTTTTAACATGGAAAAATAATTATATTCAGTTTTATAATGAAATACAGCTGTTCACCATTAAAAGTGCTTCCAAATATTGATATAATCTTTTCATGATGGTTTTTACATTTATGGTAACATGTGTCAATGTATTTATTGAGTCCTAACATACTAGCATTATCATTTTTAATTTTCAGTATCATATTTTATTGTAGTTTAATAACTTCCATTTGAAGCTCTCATTTATATTATCAATATTCGTTGAGAGAGGTGAATTGATAAATGTTGGTTCATCATAGAGTTGCAAATCTGAGAAGGTTTTCTAAAATTTAATCTTTAATTCCACAATTTATAAAAATGTAGTACACAGTATTACTTTCACTTCTGTAAACTTACATATGCATATGAAATTGGGGCAGACTGTTCCTCCCCAAATGAGTTTCTCAAGGAAGCCATTACACTAAGAAGCCAATTGAATTACATCCTTTTGTATATATGCTTGGAAGTAATTACTAAGAAACGTTCAAAGTATTTAGATAGGTTTATGTAAAAAAAAAAAAAAATGGCACCATGTTTTTAGTAAACTAAAGCTTAATGTATTTTTACTAGATGACAAGGACAACTTTATTTCATTTCAGTAGTCTAAAAAATGTATTTGACATTATTTTAAACCACCATACTCTTTGTAATAATCAACTATGGTGTGCATATAGCATACCTAGGAAAGTGTTTTACTGTGACACGTTAAAAGTATATAACACTGTGTTCATTATTACAGTCGAGGACTTTCATTCAATTTTTAACTTTCTAGCATGAAATAATTACTTGCAAATGGTGCAACAAATGTATTTATAACTTGAATCTTTAAAAAAAAAAATGCTGCCATGTTGTTTTTAAGTTTCTTAACTAAAGCGACATTACATTCCACAGCTGGAATACCATGTATGGCTGCACTGTCTGGTAGCATAGCCACTAGCCACATGTGGCTATTTAAATTTGAATTAAAGTAGGTTAAAGTAACATCAGTTCTTCAGTCACATTAATCACATTTCAAATGCTCAGTAGCCCCTCGTGGTTAGTTGCAACCCTATTGGAGAGCTCAGATATACAATATTTCTGTTATCTCAGAAAGTTGTATTGCACAGTGCTGATCACTAGTAAGAAGAGATGGCAAATATTTTCTGTAAAAGGCCAGATACTAAGTTTTTTAGGCTTTGTGGGCTCTATGTTCTCTTTTACAATTAACTCAATTCTGTCGTAGCGGGAAAACAGTCATAAGTAATAAACAAATGAATGTGGCTGTGTTCCCATAAAACTTTATTTACAAAAGCAAGTGCAAAACAAAAGAAAAATGTAACTTCTATAGCTGAAAGTCTTTTAAAAGAAAGGATTCATTGGGCCATAAAGGACCAGGTCCGGTGGCATGATGTCTAAACCGCCAGCAGCAGTGCTGGATGGAGAAGGGAATGTATCGGCTATCTTGGATTTGATGGGCTACTTTATCAGGTAGGGGGAAGACAAGTGTAAGTTGTTTGGAAGGAATTTACATTGGTTACAGGTGAGGTGGGAAGGATACTGTGAAGGTGGGGGCAGTTCTGGGGAATGCGGGAGTCCTGAGAAAGATATTTGCTTCTTTAGATTGGTTGTGGGCAACAAGCTGGAGCATCCACGTGGAAGCAAGAAGAGGCTCCTGGGTGCGGTCCAAAGTCTGGCTGTTCTCTTCAGATAATTGTGGAAATAGCCATCAGGAAGTTAATTTGAAATTCGAATATACACTCAGGAACCTGTAAGCAGTCTTTGTAGGTTTTGCCCTGCAGTTGTTAACCAATTAACTCTTTCTTCTCTCTTCTTTCTACCATCCGGCCTGCTGTCATTTAAGACATGTCAGAACTTTCTCCTTGTTGCAGGTTTGTCCCGATTTGGCTTGTGATGTGTGTGTGTGTGTGTGTGCATGCATGTGTGTGCGCACACACCCACATTTACTCTTGATCTAAACATTTATTTTGATCAATCTACATGAAGCATAATGGGTTCAATGGTAGCCCCCCAAAAGATATATATACTCATGTCCTAACCCTGTGAATGTAATTTTATTTAGAAAAATCGTTCTTGTCGATGTTCTAGATTTAGTACGGGAACTAAATCCAATTGCAGGTATACTTAAAAGAGAAAAGCAAAGGGAGATTTGAAACTCAGATAAACAGGAGGGACGGCCATGTGAAGACCAGGACAGAGATTGGAGTGATGCAGCTCTAAGACAAGAAAGTTCTAGATCCACCAGAAGCTGGAAAATGTAGGGAAAAAATCTCCCCAAGTGCTGTTGGAGGGAGCTTGGCCTTGTCAACATTTTGATTTTGGACTTCTGGCCTCTGTAACTGTGAGAGAATAAATTTCTATTGTTTTAAGTTATTAACTCTCTAAAATGTTAGAGCAGACCTATGAGATTGGTATATGTGTATATAAAAAAATCCATGTCTAAACAGTTTTATTAAAAATATAAAACTGAGGATAATATTAATGAAAAGATTATTTTTCAATAGGGACTACCATCAAACTCATTATGTCACATTAATATTAAAAAGATTACTTTTGTTGAAGGGGGCTGATAGTGTGGAGACTATGGAAAATTGGGAAATGCAGATTTTTTTCTAAAAAGAACAGCAATTATTTTAGTGCCATCTATTTTTGACATATAGAAATATGAATTCATAGTTTCTGACTTTTTTTAGTTTGTAAACAATAGATTTTATGCGAACTATCCCAATAATTAAAATAGGGATAATGACCAAAATCCATAATTTTAACTGAATCTCTTACTTAGCAACTAGTGAATAGCTTCAGATATAGTGTGTGGTTACAAAAGTTAAAAATAAAAATACATTGCATAATAATGTAGTGGGAGACAAAATTTTACCTCTAACCTCTCAGGGGTTTTAGCTGAGCCTGAAAATTGAATTGACATAAGAGCGATCACGAGGAGAAAAGCCGACAAATTTATTTAATATACATTTTACATGACAAAAGAGCCCTGGTAATAAAGGCCTGAAGAAGTGGCAAGACTAAATGCTTTACCCTGGGTTAAACAAAGATAGGTAATTGTGGATAAGTTACTAAACTATGTGGGGAGGGCAAAGGAAGGTAAGAATTATTTTAACAAGGCTTGCTGGTACAGGATTCGCTGTTTCAACTTCCAGTCTTTGATGAGAAAAATATTACTTTCCTTCCAGTATAAGAAGGACATCTGTCTTATGGGAGTTTTGTCTTCAGCTTTCAAGAAAAAAAGGGAAGAGTCAAAGTGCCTTTGTTGTACCTGCTGTTTCTCAAATGCATTTAGCTCAGAATAATTTTTATCCCAATGTGAAATATTTTGGGGTGACATAGTCTAGTTTCCTCTACTGTTGCTCTCAGTTACATGGTTTTACTTAGAAGCCAGTTAGTTAATGCACTGTCCTTGATTTCTTTTCTTATACCATTTTGTTTTTTTGGTAATTCCCAGAGTTTGCTGGAAGACTTAGCCAGGTCTCTGGAATTGTTGTTTGTCTTCGAAATCTTTATTCAGTCAATTTCATCTTGCTACTCCCCCTTTGTACTGATTATTTTTGAGCTATTGAACACATTCTTAAATTACTCTGTTATGAGATTTTCTAGTTTCTCCCTCCCACCCAAACCCTCTTTCAGGTTTATTTTCTTATTTTATTGAAACATGTTCAAATAACTTGTTAAGAATAATATTGTTCCAGTCAGTCTTGAACTCACAGCAAAGCTGTGTCAGCCTGATTTTAATTCTTCTATAAGAAAATTGTGATAGTTGTTCTTGTTATTATCATAATGGTGAGGATATATATTCTTTCTGGATTTGAGAGAACAGTTTTTTACTCTTGCTTTATTTTAATTTCAAAATAATATACCTTGATGTGGATTTTTCCCCCTACTATATGGGCTGAATAAATCTTTTGATCTGGTCTTGAATGTTTTTTATGCTTATTTTGTAAATTATCTTATAATTTTTTTTTATCATACATGTTCTCTGTTATTATAAATTAGTCCTCCATGTTTGATTTTTATCACAGATTCTATCCTCTTTATATTATTTCATCATTTTGTGATGTTTTCATTGATTTTTCTTTTACATATTCTACCGGTTTTTATATTTTGAAAAGATTGTTGCTATTTCTTGACTATTTCTCTTATGTAGCTTTCTATTATATTATTGATGCAATATCTGTAGGGTTTTTCTTGTTTATTATTAGTTGGCTCTGTTTCTAAGTTATTATTGTTGGGGGTCACATTTTGTATTTTTCTTTTTTTCTTTTTTGTTTACCTGGATTTTCATGTTCTTATTGCTGGGCTTATTCAAGTATATGGCGAGCATAGCTTATTCTTTTATTTTTAGGAAAGAGGTACTTAGAGAGCTGATAAGGAGTCTAAGTCATGTGATTGGGTTTTTCAACTGAGAGGCTTTACCATTTTGGATGATAAAGCAGAGAATCAGCAGTTAAACTTTAGAATGTCTAAAAACAAACGCTTTTGTTCTGGAATACCAGCTGCTCAAGTTTTTCTAGTCATTTTTTTTTTTTTTTTAGTTTTTAGATTCTAACTGTCTCTTATTAACCCACCCTTTTGGGAGTGATAAATGAATGAAGTATACTGCATATAGGAATGTGGGTATATGTGGTAGGGGGTGTCAGTGAATTTTCTTTTATTCTTCCCCATTTCACCCACCTGCTTCTATGTACCTACAGTTTCTAAGATCTGAGCTGATATGCTATTCTACAAAGATATGCTTTTATTTCTGCCATAGTCCCTTTGACCTATGGTTTAGTCTGCATTTTTCTTTTCCTGCTTTATTAGTCACCGTTTCTCAGCAGTTGTTGAAATCTGTTATCTATCGATGTCGCTACTTCCCAATTTCTTCAGTCCTTGTATTCTTTTGCTATGGACTGTTAAGAAATTGAGAAAAAATACAAATGTTCAGTTTTTTAATCTTATAACAGACAAAACAAGTATCTTCTAATTTCTTCTCTAGATTCTCTATTAGTAATATCAGAGAACACACCAATAATATCAATCAGAAATCTGTATTCACTAAAAACATAATTGATCACAATCCCATTATTTTGTATCTAAGAAACCTTTATTATATGCACTTTACTGGAGTGTTTTGATTTATTTAACCATATTTTTAAAAACAGTACACAGAGTATGAATGCTAAGTTGAAACTAAAAACACAAAGGAATATATTGTGAAATTAACTTCTTAACGTGCAAAATATAGTTAATCACATGTATCTTGTTGGAGTGTTACAAAAATTAATTGATATAATTTTATGATAATTTACCTGAAATGCTCTCTAGTAAAATGTTGTGCTAAATTAAAGCTACCATTTTACAGTTCTAATTGTAAAATATCTATTCATTGAAAAATTGCAAATAGAAATTGATTAGTTACTCGTAAGGTTTATTTCAGAGGTAGATCCTTCTCTGGTGTAAAAATGAATGAAAGATCCTGAGATGCCTTCTGTCTCATGATTTCTTGAATTTTATAGAAGCTTTTCTGTAATATACCTGATATAGAGCCTCATTGTAAAATGTGGCACTGATTGTGAACCTTATCAGGAGAGAGAACACATACTTTTTCAGAGAGAGCTATAGATATCATGACTCTATGCCACCTTTATATGTATTGGAGAGTAAGAGAAATGTATGTTGTAAAAAATCTTAGTAATGTACAAAAAAACTGATTTTCATTTTTCCAAGTAGCTCCATTTATATTAAAGGCTTTAGAACAGTGGACCACAGGACCATTCACAGCAGCATGAATAAGCTTTAATTTAACCAGAACATTTGATTAACTACCATTTCAGTTTCATTTAACATGATAGACAATCAAGTTATGGGAGTACTTTGATAGAAGCATAGTATATAAGTTCTATTTTGTTTTGTTTTGTTTGTTTTTTGTTTTTTTGGTTTTTTGTTTTGTGTGATTTTTTTTTTTTTTTTTTTTTTGGCCATGGAAAGTTTTTCAAAGTTCTAATTTAGCATTTTTAAATATTTATAGCAATTCTCACAGATCAATGGATATCAAGGCATAAAAGTATTTGCCTTTATTATGACTATAAAAAAGAAAGCATAATGATGCGAAGTGGAATGAAGGACAAAAGTTCTTTCAATAATATTGACTGTTGTAGAGGTAGAGGTTTGAAATTTAAGCTTATAATCATGCACCACACAGTAAACCTTTGAATTCATACCATGCCTGGACCATTTTCTCCCTGGATGACATTAGCTTGGATGCCATTAACTGAATCTCTCTGAGACTTAGTTCTATTATTTAAAAATATGGCTAAATAGATCTACTCTCTAGGATTGTTAAATATTCCATGAATATAATTTACCTTGGCAGAAGCTATGAAATGGTTTCTAAATCACAATTATTATAAAAATATTTTCATATTATATATACAAACTAATTAGTAATCTCTGACTTAAGCCAAGTACAAGGTTAAGTTCTAGGGATTCCATCGTGAATGGGAAAGGCATGGTCAGGCTAAAATAGAGTTGACATATTTAGCTGCAGACAATAAAGAAAATCAATTAAAATTCACAATTTTTGATGTGCTAAGAAGTAAGCATGCCGCTTCCTTGAAAGAAAAATGAGTAATCTATTTTTAAATTGGTTTGTCAGAGAAGGCTACTCAGGGAGGATGTATTTACTTGGGATTTGTAGAATGAAAGATCAGCTGTATAAAGAGTAGAAGGCAGAAGGTCATAGGCATATGAAAAACGAGTTCAAGTTCACTGAAACTCTCTCTCATCCCAAAAGATTCTTTCTTCTAGAAACTGCTGGAAGAACAGTATATCTGAAGCAAGCACAGTAAAGGAAGCAAAAGATGAAGCTGAATAAGAGCACTCAGACCAGATCAAGGGAAATCTTGCAAACTTTCATAAAGTATTTTAATTTTTTTCAAGATCCTTTAGAAGATATTTAAGTATTATTGGTTTTATGTTTTAAAGTATCCTCTAGCTGCTGAGTAACAAAAGGAAAGAATAACTAAAAGAAATAGTGATAAAATAATATAGTGGTTTAGAATTAAAAGCAATATAGTTTGGTCTAGTGATATGACAGTTAACATGGAGAGGAGTGAACACATTTGAAATACTTTGGGTGTAGAAGTGAGGCTTAACATTTAAGCTTATAATCACATATCACACTAGGTATCTGGTGATGGATCAGGTAGGTCTGAGCATAGATAAGCAATCACAGAGGAATACAAGTGTTCTGGCCACTAAGTGAATGGTGATATCATTTACTCTGATGAAGAATACTGGATGAGGAATAGATTAAAAGAAGGAAATCAAATTTTCTAACATGGTCATGCTAAATTTGAAGTGCCTAGAAAGCAAGCAAGTAAGGTTGTCAAGTAGGCAGATGAATAGATGAGTTTTGAGAATCCAACAAGGGTCTGGGATGGGAACATGTTAATTTAAAATCATGAGCATTTAAAGTAAATCATAAAATCATTAACTTTTATTATAAATACAAATAAAGTTACTAGGAAAAAACATATAGAAAGAAATAATATCCAGGATATAGCTTTGAAATTAGAAGGACAAGAACTCAGCAAAAGACAATGAAAAGTTAAAAGTCTATGAGTTAAGAAACAAAGTGTTGTAATATTTTAGAAGCCAGGAGGGAGAATTTATTTCAATAGTGGTCAATAAACCTAAGAAGCTAGTTATTTGAAGACAGAGTAGTGTGCCTTTATTCAATCATTCCATAGAGAAATATGAACTTAAAATCTATTCTATGCTAGAGATTCTTCAGGCACCAGAGAAACATCAGTGAAGAAAGTAGGCAAACATTTTCACAATTATGGAAATGATATTCTGGATAAAGGAGACAGAAAAGACACGAGAAAGATATGAAATATGTAAAACAGATGGCATGTTAGAAAGTGTTAATTTTTAAGAAGAAAATAAAGAAGGGATAGAATTAGAAAGTCTTGGGAAGAATCGATAAAATTTGGATAGTTTTGACCATTACATTTTGAAGTGTGAGGAATATTTGTGACTTGAAGGGGAGTGGCTTTAGAGAAACATTCATGATGAAAATCTGACTGCGAAAGATTGAAAAATAACAGAAAGATAAAGAAGTCAAGAATTAAGGGTAGACAATTCTTCTAAAAACTTTTATTGTAATTAGAAAACAATACAGGGTTATAGGTGGAAAGAAATGTGGAGTCAACAAAGGATTTATGGATTTATACATACATGTTTTTATTTACTTATAAGTAATGTTTGCATGCTGAGATGCATGCTGTCATAGAGATTGACAATTTAAGATAAGGTGGCAGAGAAACAACAAAATACATAAAGGAAAGAATGGAGGAATGGGGCATTGAAATGGCAGAAGAGGAGGTGAACATCGGAGAGTGAAACGTTCGAAAATAAGTTTCAGTAAAAAACTCAAAAGAAAGGGAATGTTAGATTCTTTTGTCTTTTAAGATTTTCTGACTTTCATTACCAAAGTTGAAGATCTTAGAATTTTTACTGGGGAGGCAAGGAAAGAAAGTGTGAGGACAGCAGCTAATATTCTGATAAGGCCTAAAGTACGAGGCTTTCTTCAATTTCAAGAAGCGGTTCCCTTAGGCTTGGTGGAAGAGAATGAAAAGTATGGTTCCAGAAACAGAACACAACTCTGGGTTATTTGTATAACCTAGTAAAGTAAAAGGTGCCAGGTCATGAGTCCAGGCATATGAGAATACAAGCAAGCAGACAAGAGTTTTCTATGGCTTTAGCGTGATGGAAGAAGCATCTTCTGGACAGCAACAAATGAAACCTTATTATTGTATATGGACAGAGGTACACACATTTTCCCTTACTCTTGACATGAAATAATTTTGCTGGAGCACGATGTACAGCACTGGAACATGAATTGAGACTGAAAAATAGAAAGTCGAAAAAAAGAAAAAAAAAACTAATGTCTTATTTCTCATCAGTCTCACAGAATTAAGGACTCAGATGTCAAATTAGGTTGACTCAGAAAAAAAAAAAATCCAAAATAATCTGTTTTCCTTATTTTGTGGATTAATATTAAAAACTTCTTCGTGAACATAGCTTCCCTTTCTCCTTCTGTCCCACTCTATTGGAAGCTGGGTGATGTGGGTAAAGGCTCTTTGTCCCTTCAGGGGTCATTTTTTCAAAGAAATGTAGCAAGACCCAAATGCATGCAAAATGTCTAGACGAGGTCCTGGGAGGCTGAGGGAAGTTTTAGTCTTTCGCCTCTGCAGAAGGGCACTTAGAATTATTTCCTTGTTAATGAGAACAAATGAAACCATAGCATACACTCAAAAAGAGTTTTAAGGAAGTGGTTCTCTGGGGAAAGTGAAATCATAAGAGATGCTATTTTTGCTTTTACAAAACTTTGGTGAAGGATTCGAAAACAATATGTCCTCAAAACTCATAACCAAAAATTATGCAAAAGTAAGTTTACTCATCAGAACACAGCAGGATTATTATATGCTATTGTGGGAAAGAATCCATTCCAAAGAGAGAAGGACAAACTTAGAAATGCTCCTGAAATGAAATACAAAAGTGTGAGGAAAGCTTTAACTTTTACATGAACGGTGATGTTTAGCCAAGAGAATTCTTAACGGGGCCTCACTTAGGACCCAATGGTTCTTCACAATGAGCTGAATTCTGGGTGTTTCGGATTTCAAGCAGGAGTTAGGCCATCATCCATCTGAGTTTGGACAAGGCGAACTCTCAGGTCTTGTTAATGACACAAAATATAATTGCAGAATAGAAGCCAGTTTGCTCGGTGTGAATAAAAAGAAATTCTTTATGTATGTTTTATTAGTAATAGTCTTTCTTTTAAAACCTCCTGTGATTTAGAATTTGGGGCATTCCTAAATATGCAAAATAGATGTGGCTGTAGAATATGGTATATTAAATACTATTTAATAAAATGTGTCTGTGAAACATGTTATATTAAATACTATTTCCTCATGACAGAATTTATGTGAAAAAAATGTTATAAATGGAGCTGGTAAAGATGAAGTGAATGCATATTTCATTTTCTTACATTACAAGGAAATTAGATATTACCTTCTTTTATCAGGTAGGCAAAAAACTGCCAATAGATTCCAGATCATAACTCCTCTCAATGTGTATACTGAACATCCAACATCGAAAGGGGGATATGACACAAAAGCAGGAATCTCAGAAGGCAGGAATCATGTGGACTGTCTTAGAAACTAAGATGCCACATACCCTCAAATTTAGAAACTGTTCAAGAATTATGTGAGCCAAATAAGAATGTGATATTATTGAGGGCATGGGATAATAAAGCATGATATCAATAGGAGTTATCAATATTGTGTTTGATTTCTTCAAGTTACTGTATTATATGCTTTAAGTATATTATCTTACTTAATTCTCACAATAATTCTATTAATCTGGTAACTTTATTAACATAATCAGGGAGAAAAATACACCAAAGCAGTATTAATGATTGGACCATTCTGCTCCTTTCTTGTAATATGAATATATATCCACACTCTTTGACTTGGGACTTTGCAATGCCTCTCTCTAGAGAATAAATCATATAACCCACTGAGTTATATGATTTCTCTAAGCCAGCAGTTTTTGGGAAGGATGGTGTGCCAGTTCTGAGTAGAGGCTTTAAGCAGCATCACATATTTTTTCCTGGATCTTCAGTCTGAGTTCCAGAAAAAAGTGTACATGAAGATCTCATACAATATAGGGGCTGGAGTCAAGCACAATTGAACCCCTCTGAGCAGATCAGTCATCATGCTAGCCAACCTGTATAATCAAGATTGGTGTTTGTAAGTCATTGAGATTTGGGGGACATTTATGGCAGAATAAGGAGTTGAATACAACAATAGGCGACTCAGCCAGTAACAGGACTGGTAAGTTAAAATTTGACCCCTGGAAGTCTGACTCCAGGGCCTTTGCTTAAAAAATGCAATGTTCTTTTGTCTCTAGTTTCAATAAAATTGAAATTTATAAGTCACTTATATAAATAGTTTTCCATTTATTTGTTCAGCACTCAAATGTATATGGAGAACCTAAAAAGTGCCCAGTTCCATACAATTCTAAAAGAAAAAAAAAAATGAAGTGAATAAATTATTATCACCAGCCTCAAAAAGTCAAACAAAAAACAAAGTGCTGAATCATCCCTTTTTTATTGTATTAACTAATAAATTTAGAACTACATTAATAATCTGAAAGTTCTACTCCAATTTCCTTGGAGTTAATTCCATGAAGAGAAGTGGAAGATCAGTAGAGATTTATTGCTTAATTTATATAAAAAAATAAAACTTAGGTTTAAGTGGATTTGAAGAATAACATGAAAGCTGACTAGATGGTCTAAATAAGATGTTCTAAATAACATTTTATTAATTGCTTAATGGTGTCATGAATGTATTGAGTTTTATCATTTGATTTTATCTAATATGCTTGTTTTATTTAATAGATGAAGACAGTGAGGTTTAAAATAGTTAAGTAACGTAAACTCAAGTTAATCAATGGCATAACCTGGAATCTGACTTCAGTCAGTCTAACCACAAAGACTGTATGTTTATTCACTCTTCTACAATGCCTCCTTCTTTGTAATAGGCGTTTAAGGAGCTGCAACTCATTCTTAACCACATAGAAATATTCGCTAAGGTGCCAAGGAAATTCAGTGAAATGGGAAAGCCTGCTACTTCTGTATGATTCATCAGAAGTTGGTGTACCTTTCCTTTTCCATTTTCTGAGATAATCACTGCAACTTCAACAGGATTATATAATTGTAATATCAGATAATATAGCCAGAGCTTAATAGTTGACAGATTTTAGGGGAGTGAGGCCCTTAGGATATTGTCTAGGTTTTGTGTATTTCTTAATAAGTATTAAAAATTATTAATAGTAATAATTTGATATGTTCCATATAAAAGCCTTCCTTATAAAGGTATGAATCTATAGGATAGACTACATATGTCAAGCCAAACCAACAAAATGTATACACACACACAAAATACACATGAAAAGCCATCTAGATCTGTCTTGGTGAAAATAAAGTCAAAGACTACAAAATTGAGCTTTTCCAAAATTCAAATACTAATGCTTGTGATTAATGTGATGACTTATTTAAGAGAGCTAAGAAACTGAGATAAACTTTGTCTATCAGAATGACATGTGTTTAAAACAAATGTTAAATATACAATGATTTGTCTCCCTGTTAATTTTGTCCCATAATTTTCATGCTTTCAAAGAAAACTATAATAGGCATCAAGATATTTTATAAATTACAAATTCTTAACAGTTATGAAAAGCTCAAATATGTTCTATACTTGCATTATCCAAAATCAGTAAACCTTAGTATATATTGTTTATCATACTTTTTAAAAGGCAGTGAAAATTAGTTTATTTTGTCTAATACAAATAATTTCTTCATAACTTCCCTAAACAGCCTAGGCACATTTTTTTCTTTGTCTTGAGATGAGGGGCTTTGCTTGGTTTTTAGGAAAATAAATAAAATGTAAAATGTAAAACAAATTTTAAAATTGCAGGCAATGTACACATAACACTTTATAAAATATATATTTTAAACATTCTTATGTCCATTAATTTACATGTAGTTGACATGGTTTTGAAATTGCTACTGAAAATATTAATATTATATTAGAAAGAGAACAAAATTTGTTTCTGAAGTAAGTTCTGGCAAAATTTTACACATAGAATGAGATCTATGCAATTTTGAATATTTCAACTTAATATATTTTTTTTAGTCTAAAAACTATGTCTGCTATAATATTTCTCTCAATTCTTCAGAAAAAAAAATACAAGTTTATAGTATGAACCAAGCTTTAAAATTGTAGAGGGTTATATTGCTTATAAATAAGGTCAATCAACATCATTTGTGGTAGAAATAAATACATGGAATGAAGAATGTTGATACTTTCATGAGACAAAATTTAGTAGAATTCAATAGAAAGTGTTTCAGTCTCAGAAAATGCAGAATTGAATACACAAAGAGAACAATTTATAATAAATGGCAATTATCTTGGAAATTTTTACTGGCTCCTCAAACAAATGGTTTCATTGTCTTTGAAGATTAGGATTTTATTTTATTCAGTACAATGTAGGAGTTTGTCTTTTAGTGATGTGGATTTAAAACAAAGCAGTAAAATATGTGTTTCTAAAAATTATATCTTTTTCTTTTTCCTTTAGGAAAAAGTTACCCTTTAAAATGTCCCCTTAGATTTTTCTCGCCTGTTCCCAATTGGCTAAGATCTGATTATATTTTATAAGCATTTTAGTTAAATTTTAACTTATTTTAGTTAAGTTTTATATGAGTGGCCAAATAACAGTTGTAGCAGGACTCATTTTTTTTATTCATTCCTAAATTAATTACTTAAAAATAGCCTGGACTATCACAGAAATTCTCTAACAGGGCAAAGTAGGAAATTGAGGCAGTTATCTGGCCCCATTTCCCTAATCTTTCTCTAAAATCAAGTTTGTATATACTGTTAATCTGAATCTAGGGTTTAGTAAAAAGACTTCCAATTCCTAAATTAATTTACCTCTCTATGCAAACTTGCACATACACGTTTATGTTCTTGATTTAAATTTAATCAGATACGGGCTTTTACCTTTGTTCTCTGAGGTGTGGAGTTAAAGAGGATTCCTTATCATTACTCTTGCAATTTGTGATTGTTACGGAAATGATTTATTTTTTGTTTCCTCAAAGATGCTATAGCTTAATTGTCTGAGATAACTATGAAGTCTTTGATTAACTGTTCAGTCTTTACATTTTATATAGAAAATAAAAACATGACATTGTCCTTGGATTTCAGATGAAATTTCTTAAACTTCAATGGCTTTTTTCATTTGATTTTGTTTTTCCTGTTTCCATTATGCTTTGCCTTTGTATTTATCTTTCATCTGTTACACCACAGGATTCGTCTTCATAGGAATTTCTTTTTATTTTCTTTTTTTCCTAACTTTATGTAGCTTCAGTTGTATATGATCCTAGAAATTAGTATTCTGAATTTGTTCATTAATTTGAAGTGCTCTTTTTTTAAAGTCTTTTTTTTTTTTTAAGTCTTATATGATGTGAAAAAATCTACATCAGTAGTTTGCAAACATTTTTTTCTTTTTTGTAAGGGAACAGATAGCAAATATTTTAGACTTTGTGGTCCATATGGTCTCTCTACAACTACTAAATTCCACCCTTGTGCAAACATGGTCATAGACCATACTTAAATTAACGAATGTGGCTGTGTTCCACTAAAATTTTATTTTTAAAAACAGGCAAGAGGCCAGATTTTTCCCTGGGGCTAACCACTATTTGCTAACTGCTGATATATATTAATTAGTTCTCTATGGTAATCTATTTTATAAAACATATACATTACTTGCATAGTCATCAAAACCACTAAGCTATTTAACTAAATTAAAAAAATAATAATTTTTTTTTTTTTTACTACCCATTTTGCTGAGTTACCAGGCTGCTTTTGATTTTTGGTACAGTGGTTTATAAGAAGGATCTAGAGAATAACAGTCTGGATTCAAATCCCAGAACTATTACTTAATCAAAAATATGACCTCAGGCTTGTAATTTGTTCCTTTAAGTTGTGATTCTCTTTATTTATCCAGTGATGATAATAACAGTATGTGCCACATAATATTTTTTAAGGGATATGAGTAGTGGAAACTGATAAATTCAAAGTTTGGGAAATAATAGGCACTTTATTAACATAACCTACTATTTTTGCAGAGGTATTAGCTTCTCTAGCTTCCTTAGGGAACATTCGCCATAGGTATTACAGGTCACAAGAGTGTGGAGATATTGTAAGGTGTGAGAAAGATATTTCTGAAAGTGCAGAACTGAATTGATGCTGTTTTAGCTTTTTCAAATTTTTATTTATTTATTTTTTTTGATACCAGTGATTTTAAAACCAAAGAAAGTTTGGGAGAAAATTTTTCAAAATAACTAGTTTCAAACAATTATTTTATATTCTAAAAGAGCAAACTATTGGTGTATTTTTTCTCATAAATTCTGATTATTATGGTTTCTTTTTTATCCAATCTTTGTTAAAAAAAGTTTTCATAACAAGAAATGGCAAAAGGTTACACTATTGAAATATAATTTTATAATAAAATGGAATTAAAATCACTAGTGATCAGATATCACAAGAAAGAAGTAGGAAATAAATGTGCATTTGAATAATCTAAATTTTCAGTAAACAGGTTGGATGATTTTACATACGTGGGGTGTGAGGAAGTTTTAGATTATCATTATTTTTTAAAAATTATTTTATTTCAGTAACATTCAGTAACAGTGGAGTAGGAAAACAGTCATTGAAATGCCATTGACACTCATACCGTTGAATATATTGGAAAAGAGTTTCTGTCAAAGCAAAACCTATGCACTGTGCTAGTGCTTTTCCTTGTGATGAACATCACACAAACCCTGATGATGTGTTCTGTTAATAAAGTGAACCTGCCAACGACAGATCAATACTGGGGATGGATATCCGTGCTGAAGTAGTCACTAATGGATATTCTAGGTCCCATGGTAGTTGAAGAAGAGCAAATTGTAACTTAATAAGAGTTACAGGTCAGTAATGACAGTGAAATACAGAGCACAACATAGAGAGCTTCAAAGTAATTTTTATCATGGAATTCAATCACTAAAATTTTATAGGATTAATGGATTCTTAGAGTCTAACAAATCTTCTTGACTGTCAAATATGTCAGCACAGAACAGGGTAAAAATGATTATGATAATTTAATTGTTTTAAGATTTGATTTGTCAATAGATCTCTGCAGTGCACAACTCTGGGGACCAGCTTCACACTGGAATCTATATAAATGCTCTCCACTCTGAAACTGGGGTGCCATTTCCATAGGCCTCATTATATTCTCTCCCTCCACCTGATGGTGTGCAGTACAAAGCCCTGTTTGGCTGCAAGATTAAGAAAACTTCAATGAAGTGTTTCTTATACATGATATGAATCCAGTTTCATAAAAACCAGGTGCAGCCTGGTAGGGCACCTTCACTATCATCAGAGACAAAGGTTCCTTTGGTCTGATCGTGTTGCCCTCCCTAACACATGGCATCGAACCCATGGTCTGAGGTAGCTACTCAACCTTCAGGCATCTTGACTACATTCTAGCAAGCAGAAAGGAAAAATAGGAGAAGCTTATGTTTTCCTTCTTAATGTCAATTTCTAGATATTGCATGCAGCTCTTCTAGTTAAATCTCATTGGCAAAAACTGAAGTTTAGGTCCACAATAAGATGCAAGGGAAAGTGAGAGATGTCATTATTCTGGGTGACTATCTAGAATGTGCCCATGAAAATATCAGGGATTCCGACACTAAGAAATAAAGAGAAAGCAAACATGGGGAGCAATTAGTATTCTTTCCTACAGTTATATCATAACATATATTCGTGTTTAATGAAAGATAATCAGCTAAAGTAATATGAAAAAATATATTACCATATATCGGGGACTGGGACACTCTCAAAATATCTTATTTAATGACTAGAAAATATTTTAATACAAAAATTCAAAATATAAAAGTTTAGAAAATCAACACCAAAATATATACTTCCTTTTTTCTTATACGTGTCCTCCATAGGTTTTAAAAATTCCAATGTATTAATATTATTAGTCAAATTACAACAACCTATTAGATTATTGTGAGGAGTGGGAGAAATAGGGAGAGATTAGTAAAAGGGTCCAAATGGTCAATTATAAGATGAGTAAGGTCTGAGGATCTAACATGTAATATAGTAATTTGAATTGATTTCACTCTAATATATATAATTGAAATTTGATAAGAGAGTAAACCTTAAATACTATCACCGAAAAAAAAAAAAAAAAAAGAGAGAAAAAATGAGGTAAATTTGTGAGGTGATAGATGCATTAATTAACTCAATAGGGGGAATCCTTTCACAATGAATACATGTCAAATCATAACACTGTACATTTTAAATATATTTCAGCTTTATTTGTCAATTATCCCTTAAAAAACTTGAGAAAGATATTGGATTATTGAAAAGCTAATGAGACATATGAAAGAAATAAAAACTAACAATTATATCTGAAGATAACACATCTTAACTTATACAAAAAATTGTATAAGTTAAGATGTGTTATCTTCAGATATAATTCCTAAACTTGTTTTTTTATTGAGCTCATCTAATACTCTAAAAAATTCTGATACTGGCTCCCACTCAAGATATCACATTTTAATTGGCATGTAATGCCAACTGGGCATCATTTTTTGGGGGCGGGGGGAGTTAAGATCCTAGTTGATTCTGATGTTTCTAGAAGTTTGGAAATAACTATTTTAAGTATAAGAAAATATATTCAGACAATAAAAATAAAGGGATTTATTAGTTAATATGATGGAAAATTCTTTAGATAGAAATATGATTACTTCCAATGTAGTTGCATTAAGATTCTGGATTCATTTTCTTACATTATCTTTGTGTGTTCTCCTGTTATGAGCTGAATCAGAACCCCCTTCCCTAATGTTTCTCTGTTGAAGTTTTAATTCCCAGTACTTCAGAATGTAATTGAATTTGAAGATGGAATCTTTAGAGAGGTGATTAAGTTGAAATGGGGTCATTGGGGTGGGCCCTAATCCAATATGAATGGCGTTTTCATAGGAGGAGAATACTTGGAAACATATATAAAGAGAGGAGATCATGTGAAGACAAAGGGAGAAGACAACCATCTTCAAGCCAAGGAAAGAAGTAAACTTGATCTTAAATTTCTGGCCTCCAGAACTGTGAGAAAGTACCTTTCTTACCAAAATTCCCTCCACTCATTCAGTCATCTAAGAGATAATCACCTTCCATAAACTAGGGATGTTCCCCAGGTTGTGCATATAAATCAGTAATGAGAAAAAATGTCTGCTGGCATGGAGTTTACCTGCCAGTGGTGCAGTGAGACAGTTCACTTCCTATCATCCATCCATCCTGGACAAACCTCTGGGATTCAGACTTATTCAAATTCATCTCAGCAGCTTCTCTCAGCCACACTCCAGGTTATTTAACAGAATCTAAATCTCCACACTTTAATGACTACTCAAGCAATTAACATCTCCTGAAGGGGCTCTAAATGCAAACAGCTAGTGCGAAGCAATATCCCTGAAGGAGACTTTAAGCTCCTAACCCCTAAGGAATAACTTAGGCAAACAAGTGTCATTTTGGAAGTGGTTTACCCTTAATAAATATTTATTCAGTCTAATGCCCTCAAGCGAAATCTAAAATCTAGCTACCACCCTACACACACACACACACACGCACGCACGCACGCACGCACGCACGCACGCAAATGGATATCTTAAATTATCTTCAAATACAATGAACAGGATGAAAACTCAGTATAAGCTCAGAATATCTTGACCCACTGGCCTAGCGAACATATACAAAATAAATTATTTTACCAAATTTATTTTTATATACTGAAATGCAAATTTTTAAGCAAGACACACATACAAACACTTTCTTTTTTTCCATGTTGACACGTGGCAACACGCACCACATAGGGCGTTCTTATTTTTTTCAAAGTTTACATTTTTCTTGATCACTGAATACACTAGGTTTGCTTTAGTTCAATGGAAGTGTGGACAAAAGCTAGATCAAAACATTAACTCAGCAAAATTGTTTCATGAGATTTAAGATCATATATGACTTTAACGGTGTGACGTGATTATACGCCTAGATTTAGAAATCAAAATCAGTCATCGCTACCTATTCTTCAGTTATCTTTTCCTCAAAATGGAAATGCAAGAGCGTTGAAAATACACACCAATTCAAAATTAGGAATTCAGAAGAGCTGCACCTTAGAAATTACAAAGAACAAGTTTCTGATTTGATATTTGAATACGGAATTGGAAAAAATGCTGAGAGTTCCAATATTTGGTATACATAAAATAACATCATAATAAACAAAAAACTAAACCTTAGAAAAAATATTAACTTTAATTTGGTAATAAACAATGAAAAATTAAATAACTGTATTATAATTGAATGCCACAATTTTTTAAAAAACTATATAAATTATTATCTTTAAGGCAATCCATCAATTTAAAGGATAATAGTGCTGGATTGTTATCTGTTGACTGTTTATCTGAAAAATTAGGTATTTCCATATTTTTATTAATTTAAACTGTGAAAGTTAGTAATTATTCTTTTAATTTTATGAGAATACATTCTGAGATTCAAAGATGTGAGGTCACATAGTTTAGTACTGGCAGAAACCAAGATTATTCTCTGAAGTCTGCATTTCACACAATGTCACACTTTGTGGACATATTATATATTCTCTTAACTACAAAGAATAAGACTTGAACTACATAATGGATATGGGAATCCTTTCATATATGTAGCTCTTGCATAGCTATAATAGAAACCAAATTGCTGTGAGTGGGTCATTATGTTAATTTGGGGGGGGATGAGCAGAATTTGATTATTATTCTCATATTTTCTAGAATCTCCTTACTAGTTCCAGTTCTGTGCATGCCATTATCTCAGCAATTTCCACCTTATTCTAGTAAACTTGAGACCAAATTTTTTATAAAATGCTGCTCCATTCTCTTTCTATAATTAAAGTGATTTTTTCCCGTGACTTCCATAGCA
Source organism: Pteropus medius (assembly GCF_902729225.1). Taxonomy (NCBI): domain Eukaryota; kingdom Metazoa; phylum Chordata; class Mammalia; order Chiroptera; family Pteropodidae; genus Pteropus; species Pteropus medius. The sequence goes on along the minus strand of NW_024347788.1, from coordinate 4,553,503 downwards.
CAAAACCTGAAATAATTGATGCTGATGAGAAATGACTATGGTCAATATATTACTCTAACTAAATACCTACTTCCTTTTTAAGAATATACTATTTTAAGAGAGAGATTTAGAAGGTAATACTCCTAATTTGAGGACTAAGCTAAGAGAATGTGACCAAATCATAGAAATACAGTGCTTGTTCCACCTGTACATTGAACATATTTGCAGTTCAGCTGTCACATTAGGAATCAATTCTTGTTGAGTATGGCTGCTGAAGAGGGAGCAGGACCTAACAGTAGTAAATTTATGAAAGTGTTTAAAGTTGTTCTTTACTACAAAGACAGCAAGTCCTTGGGTTATATTTAATCTAATATATTAGGTTTTTCCCAACTTCTTGCCCCATGCCATTATAACATTATTCAGTAATATTCCATTCTCTTCACCTTAAGTATAATTATATATGTGGGTATGTATGCACACATGCATGTATGTATGTATATGCAGGCATATGTGTGCATATACTTACATACGTATACATATATACATATGTGATATATTATACACAAATATATGTATAGATATACATGTGTATATAAACGTACATATTCTTAATTATTAAGAATTTCTATGATGCTTGTAATAATAAAAGTGTAGCACATTTATGATATAAAATATCAGCATTTTCTAGGCTTTCCATATTATTTTATATTTTTTTAGTTATAGAAGAATCATTTTTTCCCTACTGCCATCCATTTTTTTTTAACTTATTGGAAGCAATCATGTCTTATAAAAAGCATGTTAGTATAAGGACTTCTGTCTATCTATTACAATTTAGCCTAATTTGGCAATCTCATTTAGGTGATCTGGCCAATGACCCAGATAATAACTTATCATTATGCTTATGTTGATATATACTTCAAATTTTTCAGTAACATAATTGTGTACTATTCACAATTTTATATACTACGCACTTCATTTATTTCCTTCATAGATTTCTACCATCCATTCTAACCTTTCTCAATTGGACGCTAATAGTATCTACTATGAATTCCAGTTTTATATTAAGAAAAACTGTTCAATATCCTTATTTATTAAATAAAATTGTATTGACTTCCTTCTTGCTCCTCCCTCCCTAAAATGTGTGGGCTCTTCATCAATCAATGAATGCATCAACTCTCTTCTTGGCTATAAATCATAGATAAAACTTTCAAGCATGTTTCATATGATCCTTTCAAGATTCTTTATCCTTTCCAGAAGTGCAAGAAAACACCTAGAAAACCATGCTTTTTACCTCTATTTCTTAAAGTGTAATCATAATTGCTGATTGATTTAAAAAAAAAAACATAAAATCTAGCTGCTTCCAATTTTTTGAGAACTCTTAAGATAATGAAATAAAGTATGTGCACTTTTAATCAATATTTCACATGTGTGAAACAGATATAATTCACAGATGCCAAAGTTTTAAGTGAGTTATGTGCATGGGCATTCCATGATTGAAATAACACAGAAATCTCTCGGCATTGTGAAAGCATTTATTTTTGTCCTCGATACTTTAACTCTGTTTCAATTCATTTCAAGTATATTTTTCTGGAGTTATTTACTTATTGATTTGGACTGAGTGTTTTGCTGGCAGAATGAACTGTATGAGGAAAGAGACTTCATGTATTATACCAGAATCTGGCACGGTATATATATTTTTGTATTACTAATAGAATATAACATTACATTAGAACTAGTCTCCTAGTGGAATTAAAATAGTAAGACTAGAACTCTTGTCATCAAACCCAATGACATGTAAATCATCCCATTACTTTAGTTTGTTGTTTTTAAATACATAAAACATAGCCCAGCCGCTCTCCCATCCCTTGGTGCTTTATGGAACTTCTGTGTTGAACATATTCTGTTTTTCTTTGTAACTTTCTGAATGTAATCAGTTCTATACTTCTAATAGCTCATTCTTTTTAATATCTCATTGATTAGAGCTTTCTCATTATTTTTTCTTGTTTCATTTAGTTCTCTGAATTTTCTATTTAAGACTCAAGCTTGTAATTTGCTGCTTTCAATATTTTATGTTGTGCTCATAAGAATATAACTGACAAGGCAGATGGAGGGATATTGGACATCCAGGAGGACAGATGTATTCAGTAGAATGCTCAGGATGACCACAAACAATTAATTAGATCTCCTGTGGGGAATGTTATGCCTTTGTAATACTTCTGTAACCTTGTTGTTTTAAAATCTTTAGAACTCTAACCCTTATTGTTATAGGTAACTATGTTTCTTATATTTAGCGAAGAATTAATATCATGACTAATTAATCGTAATTTATCCTTATTTAGTCAGTTTGCATCTATTTGACAGCCTAAAGCATTAACCTTTTGAAGGCTGAATGTGTCGTTGTGTAATGTCTGTTAAATCATGTTGATTGCTGAGATTTGTAAGATTTAAAAATGTGTTTACTCTTTATGAAAGATTCATCTTGCTCTCTATGATTGCTTGGATCTTAAAGCCAGTGGCAGCCTGAAAAGCCTTTTCTATTCTATTGCTATATATAAATTTACATTGTACCCTCTATATCATTACGTGGCAATGAAAAGAAAACACAGTGAAGGCCAAGGCATGGGGCAGAGTGGAAAATATGCTCCCTCATGATATCTTGGTTTCATATCATAAGGATACAAATTGCACATATATTTATAGTATAGGTAAGTTGAGTTGAATTTATAAATGTAGCTTAATTAACTTTTGTTACAAAAGGGAAAAATTCTTATCATTTAATATAACGAAATTGGTGATATGAACAGAGTGTGATGAAGATGGCAATTTGTCGCTAACTAGGTATCAATGTCTTAATTTAGTATTCTCTAAAATATATTGCAGCAGGCTAAAAATGAAATGATTTGACATGCTGGGTTGATCAAAAAATCCATTTAACAAACATAACACATTATTTTAAAATAATTGGACTTCAGCGCTTTCTCTTTCTCTTTTGTTTTGAATATTTTTTCCTCTAGCACACTTCATAATGAGGTAGCACCCTTAGGACATGACTATGCCTTTAGATATACAGATATATGCTTCCCGAAAATGGAATAATTGCTTCCAGTTAAGACTTCGAAAATCAAAATACCTCCTTAACTACAGTGTTAATACAGTCTAAAAATTGAAATCTCTTCATCGTGGCAGAATAACAAATAGCTTTGGTAGGCAGCGTGATGTTATGGAGAAAACAAAGTAAAAGGAATTAGAGGTGTTAGTTTAAAACAAATATTTTTGTGACATCGGCTAGATTATTTAACCTTTCTAGGATATCATCATGTTCATTATGGAAGATAATACTATATTATTTCTCAGGGTCCTTCCAACTTTAAATTGTTGTGATTTACTATATAGTCCTGTGATCTATAGTAGTGTGTACATCCCAAACTAAATGTGATTTGAGTACGGGAAGTTAAAATTAATTTAATTGTAGTACTGAGTGAGCCAATTATGTTAAATAATTGTAAGGAAAATATGGGAAAAACATGCTTTTTTCTCTAGTATTTAAAATTTTTATAAACGTATCAAAACTAAATTAAGAGTAATAAATGTCATCAACATGAACATATCTACATGTTTTTTGTTAGTCCTTTTCCTGTTGTGTTTACTTTTGAAAATTGAATTGCATTTAACTTATCGAAGGGAATTGAAATCTATTTTTATGCATATAGAAAATCTTTCATCATGAGGGAATTATCAATGATGCTGAGTACTTAGGACTGGCCAGCTATAACTTCTAAATTCAAGCCCTCTTGGTGCAATTTTTTTAGAATGCATTTTAAAGGCTGGCAATTAGATAAGGGTGAGATTCATAAAAAAGCAATTTATTTTCCAGATTTATTGAAATATAATAGACAATTAGTTGCTCATATTTACATTGTACAATTCAATGAATTTTTTTTTTAATTATAGTCGGCATACAATAATATACCAATTTCGATTGTTAGCATAGTGATCGGAGATCCACATGACTCGCAAAGTGATCACCCCACTAAATCTAGTACCCCTCTTCCTTCTTACGTATTTATTACAACATTATTAACTATCTTGCCCATGCTACACTCTACAACTCCATGTCTGTTTTGCAACTATCCATTTGTAACTCTTAATCCATTTGCCTTTATTTTGCTGTTCCCCCAAACCCCTCCCATCTGATACCCTTCAAAATATTCTTTGTATATATGAGTTTATTTCCACTTTTATTGTTGTCGTTTATTTTGTTCTGTAGATTCCACGTATACTTGAAATCATGCAATACTTTTTTTCTCTATCTGACCCATTTCATTCAGTACATTACTCTCTAGATTCATCAAGGCAATATCTTTTTCCATCCCCTTCCTTTTAGTCTGTGTGTGTCTTTTAATCTGAAGTGAGTCTCTTTTAGGCAAAATATGTAGGGGCCTTGTTTTCTTGTCCATTCAGCTACCCTATCTGGTAGCACAGCTTAAGTTTCTTTCTGACTCTACTTAAATGAAGTAAATAAATTCCTAAAAAAAAAAAAGGATAATAAAAAAGTACATAAGAAGATATTTCCACAAATCGATTATACTTTCCATAGCCAAACGTGGATATCTAATACTTGCTACCTCTAGTTCTGATTTTGGCCAGACAGGTAAATGACTCATAGTGTCCTCAAGCATAATTGAGATTTATATTACAATCCCACTGACTAATTCCATAATGTATTACATAAAATTCCATTAATATTTTGGTAAGGATTCAAACTTCCCAACAGAATACCAACAATAGACATAATAAATTTTAAAATATTTATATTTATACTGTCTTACATGTGTCATTTAAAAATGACTTAGAAAAGCAATAGAATTAATACCTTTCTCTTCTTGTTCTCTTTTGTTGTTTGGTTTTCAATGTGAGAGATTTTTTTTTTTTTTTCTAAACAATTCTGTCAGTGATGGAAAGGATTGATTAATTCATGTATTTGTACTGGGTTAATTACATAAAGATTATCTTGTTAATTTATTATTGTCTTTGTAAGTGCAGTCAACCTGTGTCTATTAGCCATGAAACAAATTAATTATGCAGTGATTCTATTTTCAGCGTATTTTTAAATTGTCCATCAAAAATTAAAGGAATTTTGGGGTTATTACTTTTCAACCAATGAGAAATTTCTATTCTTCAAATAAGCTGCTTATTTGAAGCATGTCCACACAGCTGCTTATTACGCTCTGCTATTGCTTCCAAAAGTGAGAGGAAGACAAAATTTCCTTGAAAACCTCAGTGCTAAGGAGACTAATACTTCCTTTTGATCTATTTGTTATATTTAAAGTGTCTCATGTTCCTCTTTTCTAGAATTTCAACTTACTGTGCTAACATAGCGATTGAGAAAAAAATAATTTCTTCAACATGACTATCAGATGATTTCTCTTATTTTCAAATTGAAATCTTTCCTCACTGCTGATGAGATGTTGAAGCTTTGTATTAGAATAAAATGGACTTTCAAGTCGGAAAGATTTGAGGATACATTTCCACATTGCCATTTGCAGAGTTGGTGACCTATGGCAAACTATAATTTCTCAATTTTAATTTTTTAATATAAAATTATGATGCCTATTTTCAAACATTACTGTAAAGATTTCATTAGATAATATTAAGAATCCTTGGGGATACTGGGAATATTACCACTAATAAATCTATGTCTGTGAATTCAAAATCTCTAATTCCTATTGTTAAGTAATATAATATTTCATCTTGAATTGACTCTGCCATTCTCTTCTAAACGAGTATTCAGAATCTCATAGTTTCCAAACAGGAACCAAACAGCCAAGCATAACAACTAAACAGGCATTGAGAGACCAAGACTCTAAATGAGAGGCCCACAGAGTCGACAGATTAAATTCCATTAGTCATAAAACCACTCACATACCAGTATCTGTTCAATAACTGATCAGATGCTGTGAGGAGGTGCTGATAATGAGATGACTCGTAACATAGGGGAAAAGTGAATAGGAAATACTTACGAAAGCACAAAGATCTGAGGTCCTCAGTGGAAAGACAGACCTATAAGAAGACATATGAGGTTATAAACCACAACATACAGCAACATACATATTTTTGGATGAAAAATGTCACATGAAGGTTTCAGAGACATTACTATCTGACTACAACAGGGAGTGTAAATTAGCAGGGTATGACAAAGTGCATGGACGAAATATGGGAGTCTTCTAAATCAGAGGAATGTTATCTTTATGCAATAAATAGACTTTGTAAATTCTAAGTTAGGTAATATGGTAGAATGCCAGTAATATTAAATCCTTATAATGCAATGATTGAGGCCATGGACTAGTATGGTAGGTGACACTGGAAACGGACATCGTAGGACAGGTATGGAAGATAGTCAGAGAGACATGGTAGATAAGGCAGATTTAGGTAAAAAGGAAAAGTGTATATTTCATCCTGTTAAGAGTTTGAAAAAGTAATATACAAAATGAAGAAAATGGAATATGAGTTAGTTTGGGGAATTAAATGTTAACCGGTTTGGACTAGTGAGATCTTTGAATGAGTTTCAAGTGGAAATGTTTATCAACTAGATCTTGGAAAATCATGGATGGATGAATTCATGTATGAAGCCCCTTAAGTATTTTATTATACAAGATAAAAAAAAAAAAAAACAC
>NW_024347788.1:4514033-4546839 GCF_902729225.1 Pteropus medius | reverse complement strand
AAAAAAAAAAAAAAACACTGGAAAGGAGTATATTCAAATGATATTTTTTCACATTTTCCCTTGATTAAATATCATTTTTAAATTGAGATGGTTAACCAGATGAACTGCCTAGATAGATAATTAGCACTTTAAATATGTTTGGTTTAAATTTACGAATGATTGAAAATGAATAAACTATGATTAGGTATTATTATTTTAAGATTCTCACCAAAATCTTGATTCTTTTTAGGAGCAGTAATGATGTCATATGTATATATGACACACACACATACATATATATTTTAAATATCAGTGACACTCTAAGAGCTTTTCTCTAGATGACTTTTTGATATTAAGTAATCAAAATTTAATATGGAATCTGAATATCTTGTGCATGTGTGGATGATATAAATTGACATGTGTTATGTGTTTACACATACAAAATAGATAACATGATTTACGTCTTTAAAATTCTCACAGAATTCTCACATGCAAAAGCTAATCCATTCATAGCAGTCAGTGGTGAAATTATGAGAGCAAAGCAGAGAACGGCAATTGCAATGTGGCATTGAGTCGATGAGAGACCTTTGAGAAGGCTTTATATTTTATGAGATGTTCCAGCAGGTCCCAGCATGATTTAAAAAAATATTTTTCCATGTGAATGATATAGGCAAATTTATTTTAAAGAGGGAGAAAATTCTTTAAACCATTTTAGAGAGGGAGAAAATAGTGTCCAAAATAAAAACAAAAGAATTAATATTCTTAAAGTGGATCATCTAATAAAAAAATCAGTCTGTTTATATGGCAGGAATTACATTTACCTTCTTGTAACTACTATTAGGAAAAATAAGAATCTAAAATATATCAATTGATTTCTGTCTTATGTAAAAGAAATCCAGAGATATGCATTCCAGATCTGGTATAATAGCTCCTTGTTTACCAGAGACAAATATTCCTTTTTATTTTTGCTTCACTTTCCTTAGCCTGATCTTCCATTTTCAGATTTGCCTCATGATCCTTCTAGATTCTAAGCAGGAAAGTAAGAAGTAGAGAAAGCTAAAAGGTGTACACGTGAGCTCTCTGCCACCCTTCTAAGGATCCTATACAGGATTCCCACGTATTCATGCCATTTTTTAACACATTGGCAATAATTTTTTTACATGGCCATATCATCCTGTAAAGTAGACTGGGAAAAACTTTCTAAAGTTGTTTATGTTGCTACATGGATGAGGTTCTGTTACTAAAGAAAAAAAAAAAACAAACAAAAAAAAACCTTTTTTCTGGGTAAGGAACTAGCAGTTTTCAACATGCATTTTCGGGAAATTATGATGGAATCTATATGTATTAGCCATTATGCATATGTCATTAGTTGTGATGGAAGGGAATAGGAAAGGACCGTGAAGGGACATCTATGACATCTTTCATTCAGTAGTGAATGAGCTATTTTTAATCAGGGGGTCGGCATCATGGTATTCTGATCACTCTCCTTTATAGATATAACAGGTAGTGTGTGGTCAGCAGTCATTCACAGAGTGATCCCTTTGGGAAGCTCTTGGAGAACCAGTACTTAACCATAATCAGTGCTGAGAGGTTTAGCCAAGGGGGAGGATGAGCATTATCATTAACTTTTATTTGTTTAATGGATCAATAAAATAGCTGTATGTTCTTTTTCTGAGTCACTGCATTACCTTGTTGATCCATGTGCTCCACCAGACTAGGTTTCAGAACCAGGTACTTTTCAACTTGTCACTGGGGGCCCTCTTTCCCCTTGCTAACTTATCTTCCAAGCTCTATCTTTCTTTCTTTATGTTCAGCTGAGTAGATCTAATGGCAAAACCCATCACTATTCTTCATCTCTGCCTTTGCTCTTGACTTCCCTCCAGCCAGTGTTATTTTTGTCCTCTAAAAGCACAAAGCCTGAAGACTCATTTTTATAGTTGAAAGCCATAGAACCTATTTTTAGCTATGAAGATGTATGAGGGTTCTATTTCTTATATTGGATATTACAAGTTTATGGACTATGTAGCTGAGGTTTACTGAGGAGTTTGAAGAGGGCTATTATGTTTATAGAAGCCACATTATAGGACTTATCTTTTTTATGAATTTGTCTTTTAAATTCCATGGATAATAAAAAGTGGAGTTACAAACTAAAATTACAATAATGCTGGCTTTTTAATTTTTCTCATGTGTTTACATTTAGACGAGATCTTTATATCATCATATGATTTGAGTTACTTTCTAGTTTCCTTTTATTTGACTTTCTTTAGCATTTCTTGTACGGTAATGTAGCGGCATTAAATTCACTTTGCCTTTGTTTACCTGGATATGTCTTATTTTCACCCTCACTTTAAAAGACAGTTTTTCTGAATACAGAATTCTAGGTTGACTTTTTTTTTTTTTCCTTTTAGCCATTGAAATGTATCATCCACTTCTTCTGGCCTCCAGGTTTCTAATGAGATGTTGGCTAAAAAATCTCTTGAGGATCCCATTTGTGGATGAGTCACTTCTGTCTTGCTGCTTTCAAGATTCTGTCTTTGGGTTTCAACAGTTTGATTATAATGTGTCTCAGTGTGGTCTCTGGGTTTATCCTACTTGAAGTTCATTGACTTTCTTGGATTTGTAGATTAACGTAATTCATCAGATTTAGAACGTTTCCAGCCATTATTACATCAAGTACTCTTTCTGTCCTTTCTCCTTCTGAAACTTTGCATTTATTCTCCTTCTGAAAATATTGCATTTTTTTTTAATAGCGAAGATCTGAATTCTAGAAACTCAGAGAGACAGAGTTAGAAAAGCAAAGTAAGTTAAAGAGTCCCTCAGTGAGATATGAAACAAAAACTTGTATATTATTCAAAGCACTTTAGCTGGAACAGTTATTCATTCCTCCCCATTTCTCCATTGTCTCTGTACAAAGAACTTTGTGAAATCCAGGATGTAACAAATCCCATTACTCATCCTCCACTCCTGCCACCACCTTCACAGATATACACACAAATCAAGTGAACAAAGGAGAGTTCACGCTAAATAAATTAATGAGCTGGGATAGCTTGTGTGAAAGCTAAGGGATTTTGTACACTAGTTTATGTGATCTCGAAGCATGATATCTAATCTATATCAAGAAAAATCATTTGAACAATTATTCTCACCAAAACACACAAACCTCGAAGAACCAAAGTGGATTTCTAGACATCAACCAGGAATTACCAGAAAATTGAAAGACTTTTATTTAGCATGCTCAGAGACTATTGTGATGGCATTGCAAGGAAAAACTGTCTGAAAATATGTGTCGCATAGATAACAATCAAAGCTTCTCAGATACACCATAATCAAAGGATATTTTTCATTTATGAGGGGATGATGAAGAAATAGTGAAATTAGAAAAAAGATCTATTACTGCAATAGTAATAAACTGTAATGCCAGGTCTTTTCTTGTATGACCTTCCTGAAGATTCCAATTGCAATTCTTTCTATTACAGTATTTTTATTCCATTCTTTCTTTTTTTTTTTTTAACTGGTTCATATCATTTTGCAATTAGTTCCTTTCTTTGGTGACATCCTCTCTTCTGAAATCCCAGGCATCTATGTCCAATCTAACTGGTTATCCACTAAGACAGCTACTCCAGGAATTTATTTTTATTTTTATTTTAGACTGCTCCCTTAATTTATGGACTGCTTATCTTCCCTTTTCTTGGTTTCTTATCTTCTTTTAACAATTGGAATAAAAATATTTTTAACCCAATTAGTTTCACAAAAATGTGTGTGTTCGAGGTATATTTCCCGAATTTATATATGTCTGAAAATACCTAATTTTCTTCTCACACTTTAATGATATGTTGGCTGAGTATAGAAATTTTAGCAAAATTAAGCTTTATGCTATTGTCTGCTCAAATGCTTGCATGAGATAGTCTCGTTACTTTTCTAGCACCGTGATTAGCACAGAAAAGAAACTGAATGATTCTCTCTGAATGTCTCCACAGAATGAGCTTTCAGCCAATCTTTGTTTCAATTTTTAGAAACAATGGTAAAAGTAAAACAATGACAGAGAAGAAGTCCGAAAAGTTGGTGATCTAGTGCCTCTCATGAATGTGTTACTTGACATTCTAAGACCATTTCTAATTGAAAATAGACAATTCTGCTTATAAATAAACATTAAAAAGTGCATGTCTCTGGTTTGTTTACATTGTGTCTTTAGCCAATATGTAATTCCTGAATAACTCACCAAACTTTTAGTGAACATCTACCTCACACACCGGAACAACAAATGCTATCTCTAAAAACCAGAGGGAATTATGACCATGTACATGAACAGTAGCACTCCAATGTAACAAAATCACTGGCTTAATTAGCCTTCAGTGTTAACTATTTACCTTCATTGCTTTTTACAATACCCTCTGATGGACGCACCTGACATGCTGAGCAATAATAATGAATTCTTTTCTCATGACCCCATATGCACTGCTAATCCAATCTTTTGAGCTGTATGCTCTTACAAATGAGCCACTTCTTTTAAAGACACTATATGCCAGTTATAATTGTTTCTATAATTCTGTTTTTAATTAAATATTTTCAACGAGGTGAAAATTTTAATTGCAAATAGAATTATTGTTTTTATGAAAAACTAAGTTAAACACTTTGTAAACTTTACATGTGAAAAAGCTCAAATGTTGCTGTCCTATTGAGTATTTGTAGATAAACAATAAAATCATAGATGACCCTTTACGGATGTTGTTTATGCAAAAAAAACAGAACAAAGCTCAACTCTCTAAAGAACACACTCTCTGCAACACAAGATCATATAGTGAATGTACATTTACACTTTTTAATAAAATGTGTGAGTTGTGTATGTGTCAATATTCATAATTCCATGCTTTAACTGATTATATTGATTAATTGACCAAGTGCTGCTTCAGACATCGATGATTAAGATGGATTTTATTGTAATTTACCAAATTTAGTTAAAATACTTTTCTTCTATACATTGTTATCATCCTACAAACAGTAAATATTTGAATAACCACTATATTCAATTTGATAAATTAGGTACAAGTGGAGAGATGAGTCAAAAACATTAATAATCTAGGATAATATCACACTGCTGTTGAATAACTTTAATCTTCATATACTTAAGTCAATCAGCTTTAATATTTCATTAATGGAGGTCTTTTTTCTTTTATACATTAAAAAGAGAAGATGTTTTCAATGTAGTTACTATGGGAAACATTACGTATGTGACACATAAGACTTCTTATGCGGAAAAATTTAGTTACTGCTAAGACACTTCACACTATGCTCTCTTGGAAGTACCACGCATGTATGATGAAGTTATTGATTCAGTTGAACTGAGAACTCATCTTTGTAGTCTTCAGCAAATACTAGTGTCTCTTACTCTTGTACATCTGATATATGGCAACAAAGTGTATCATGGCGATATTGATTAATGGTGCTTTCCACATACTTTTAACCACACATTTTTCCTGAAATAGGAAGATATAAAATTTTCTTATTTTGTAAAAATACTAAAAAATACAGAAGGTCATTTATAATCCATTGATTTTCCGTTGCTTTTGTAATCTCCTGAACAAGACCGCTGGCATTGTCTCCCTTTTATGATCATAGAGAAGGATGATGCACTGTCCAGGGCTGTTGCCTCTTACTGACATTACTCTCAAGTGGCCCACTTCTACACGCATGTTGTATTTCAGTATGCAGAAAAACACGGGGAAGATAATAATCAGCAAAGGAAAAACATAACAGCAGGAGAATTTTTCTTAATGCACTATTTTACTGCTACTTGGATGTGAAATTGCCCACACAGAGTTTAGCTTCAAAAAAAAATTAATGTCCTCTATTTAAATTCAAAGTCAGCAGCGGTGAATTTTTCTTTCACAGTCCTGAGGCTTGTAGTGAAGGTTAAAGAACTATCATTAATGGGAAATAGAGAAGAATGTTTATTAATGCTGGTCTTCAAAATAACCACCGATAGGGTAGAACGCAGCTGGTCTCAAACAAATTCCACTAACTCACAGTTTCAATTTACACCTCCACGTATTGGGAAAATAGAAAAAAAAAAAAAGATAGTGGAGCCTTTTGGCAAGTCGGCAGGTAGGAACACAAATATTTAAAAACTGTCAGCTCTACCATGCTTTTTAAGATATGCTTTACTAAAACAATTTTACCCCATTGTATGTGTGGAAAATTTCAAAATTCTTCAGACAAAAACAAGCCCAGGTAATTTTATGGAGTTCTGCTCAGTCTTCTGGAAGAACACAGAGTGCTGTATAGACCAGATATGGTCTGCCTATACACATGGCTCTCTCATTTATGCTGTGACAATGGTTGCTGGCTTATGGAGCACTTGTGGGAGACAAAGCAGATGAGGCTTTTTTTTTTCAGCATTCAATTGGAACATATTTGATAAATAAGCAGCAAGTGTAATGGAATTCTACTGATTACACTAATGACAGAGTTTATGATGAGTTCTAATCTCTTCTAAGAGCTCATTCACTGAGAAAGCTGTGAGGTAGTTAAAATTATCCATCAATCCACACTTAATAGTGGATATTTTTTCATTCGACATATGCACAACGTACTGATATGCTGTTGATGAATGAGAATGATGGTAATGATAATGGTTACTTGATTTTTGTTCTGCCTGCCATTCACCTATCTTAAGTGCCAAGGATGCAATAAATGATAGGTATTGTTAAAGCGTCTGGTGAGAAATATGAGGCCTTTTCACTCGAAAAACAGTTTTTATCTGCAGCTTATCCAGAGTGTAAATCTATTGCCTTTATTCTTTCCTGGTTTGTTTGTTTGTCTGTTTGTTTGTTTTGGTTTATCTTTAGCTATGTGTTCAAGAAATAGACTCAATGGAAAATTATATTGTAACCTACATTTTCCAGCAGAGTATAAAATTTTAGACCCCAGATCATCCAAATTTTCTAATCTTTTCACCAGACAGCTTTTGGGCAAGTGGCTCACATTTCTGTTTTCTGGAACTTTCTTCTGACTATCATTTCACTGTATTTCATTAAACAACAGGAAATTACAGAAAGAAATGAATAATAAAATTCCTCTATGTCTTTAACATTGGGTTTGCATTTTTTTCATATATGCTTTACCGTTGTTGTTTCGAACATTTAGCTAAAGACTATGACCCAGTTATGCAGAATGAAGGACTTTTGCTGGCAGAGAATCAAGTAAACTATAATCATTTATATTGGCATATTATAAAAAATATTTCAATAAAACCATTCCATACAGAATTTAATTTTATCAGTTTTATTCCTGATCTCTGCCAAGACTCAGTGATGACTCGCTGTTAAAAATACACACAACATTCACACCTGTGAAATTATACCTGTATTGTAATATATAGTTGATTATTCACATTTTATAAAGTAGCCAGGAATGACTTAGTAAAGTGAAAATTTTTATGAATAATCTTAACATGTACATATTTCCTATGCCTTTATCCTTATCATTAAAAATGCATCACTTATGTAATCGTTGACAAAAAAATTAACTCATACTTCAACATATTCTGAAATATTGGTGCTGTGATTAAAGCTACTTTATTTTATTGCACAACTTGCAATTTCTATAATAAGTTTTTTCTCACGACTTCTGAACTTCCTGTTTCTTGGTATTTTTTTGTCAACTCATGTTGCTAGATGCTGAAGATGGTATTTTCCAAATATGACCACATTAATCTATATCCAATCCCGCATTCTCTTTTTACATTATGTTGACACATCTGCACCAAAAAGATTTCTCATCCTATTCAAAACTGGGCAAGAACACAGTAACGGTCTCACCCAGGAGAACATGACGGAAGCAGTCCTGTCTGACTTCTGAAGCTAAAAGTTAACATGGCTCCTCTCTCTTTCTCTCTCTCTCCACATATTATGGATCCACTCATCAAACAGCTAAATAATAAGCTTTCAGATAATTCCAGTACCAAGCCTTCAAGTCTCCCAAATGAGATATCAGGCACCAATGAGCAGAAAAAAGCAGTGTTCACTGTGATGTGCCTAAGACTCCGATTCATAGAAATTATTAGCTTATTGCTGTTACGTTGCTAAGTTTAGGGTTAATGTGACATATAGTAATTAACATAGATTAACATAATCTATTAACATAGATTAATTACTTCCTGTACAACTAACAGTGAAGTTTTTCCACCAGCACTGCCCACTCCACCCCACCCTGCTGCCACATGCACAAAAAAATCTCTAAAATTTGAGTCCGTAAATTTGAGACCATGTGGCAATTGGAAGTTAAAATGACCATGAAGAGAGAGTTAGCAGAAGTATGATGACTCTGGAGGATAAGCGTTATTATGTAGTGGTAGAAAATCTTTAATAATAAAAAAAAAAAAATTGCCTTAAAAAAAAATGTACCTAGTGAAAGTAGATGTGAAATTAAGGAGAATTCTATTGAAGATATTGTCTGGCTTCTTTGTAATGAGCTTTGTAAAATCTGACTGCAGCAATATAAGCTAAGGAATGAGTGAACAAATATAAAGAAGCTATGGCTTTCTGTGTCTGAAGATGAATTTTCTCATTCCTAGCCTTGTAGATGATAAATGATGCTAAAATTATAAAATGACTTCTGAACTAATCTTACATCAAGGGCATTGTTGACAAACATAATACAAAGATGAAACTGACATTGTGATTGTAAAAATCTTGTTTAGATTTCAGAAAGTTTTAAGTTGGTGCCTCAAACAGAAAATAAGTGTCCCTAAGAATCTTAATGGTATTGTCCTACTCCAGCTTTATAGGACATCCAATGTAAAGTATTCCATCCAAATTTTTATATATGACTTTTTCTAATGGAGAAAAAAATTTCTATAAATCCCCTAGAAAATCTACAAAGTTTTTAAGAATTGGTATCAACAGATATACAATCTGATCAGAATCAAAGGCAGAGATAGTACACAGCTCAAATCTGCCTTTGGAGTCCATATTACAAACAGAACCAGGCTGAGAAAAATATGCACCTGCAAACATTAGCCATATCTTATGGAAACAAAATAAAGATTTGATTATTTATTTTAATTGCATAATCTGGGTGCTGGAGATTGCAACACAAACCATTAATTAAGTCAGTAATTGTATAGTAGCCAACAGGTCAATATCAAAGAATTACATTTTATACAGTAGTTATATAGAATACAATTATACTATATCCAAATGGGATGATATCAAAGAGCTACATTAAAAGCTTGTGTGTATATGTGTCAAAGTGTGTGTGTATGTATGTATGTGTGTGTGTGTGTATATATATATATATATATGCGTATATATGTATATGTATGTTTACATTCTTACATATACATGTAATCCATATATACACATATGTATATATGAAGAGATACATGTACATACCAATTCGCCAACCGGGCATTGCACATCTGTCCTCAGTTTATTTTCCTCTATAAGTTCCATTCAAAATTACATATTTTCATTGATCTTAAAATGTTTTTATCTTAGTGGGTACTTTTTAAATTGTAATTGTAAATTAAGATAATTTAGAAAGTCAGCATTTCCCCTACTAAAGGCCAGTTAACTTCTGCCCTGGCAACACTACATCTTAATATATTAGTCTCATTTATTACAACGCATACTTTTCCCACAGGTTCGTTTGATTATAAAACAATGAGAATTATGGTATTATACTGGAGAGACAATGGGCTTTCCAGTGTGAAAACCATATGTTTCAAATACTTGCTTTCTATTTATTATCAATGAGACATTAGAATAATTATGTGATATTTTTAAGCCTCAGTTTCTTCAACTGCATAAGAAAATAATAGCAAAATAATGCTGTATTTCTAACTTTTTGAGAATTAAATGAATGCATATACAACACATGTCTCATAGCAAACATGTAATCATTTATGGCTAGTACTGATTGATAGAAGCCCATCAGCTACTTGTTTAAGGGTGATGCTGAGGGGTGGAGAGGCCTAGCATCCTAAAGTAGCTGACTGATCAATATCCATGCTAAGATTTTAAACTTCCAAAACCTAGGAAAGAAAAATGATGTCAAACATTTTTAATTAAGCGCCTGAGCTGTAGAGCCACTTACTAATTTGATAATCACTAATTTTTATTAGGTGAGGATGAAATTTGTAATGATTAAGAGCTTTCTAAGAAAGAGGCAATGGTCTTCCAGAAATAAGAGAAGGCCAATCCATTTATTTGATGAGTATCATGATTAGGCCTGCCTCACTGGGCTACTTTCTAGGCTATTCTCTATTTATCCACCCCTCCCCTCCCTGCAACTTCCTCTACTAGGTTTATTTATGGTGAACTGTCACCAAACCCCAGAGGGCCTACGATGCATGTTCTTTTTAGCCACTTGTACTCAAGCAAATCATTGCTTACACCAGAGTCTAAAGAATGCTCAGTCCAGCACTTAAGATTAAAGACAACGCTGTCATGAAGATGATTTGTATTTTCAAATTCACATTTCTGTTTTTACAAGGCATTCTGGAGTTTCAGACTCATTCAGAAGAAAGGTAAAATCAGTACAATTCCTCACCAGGGATTGCTAAACAGATAACTGGGTTGTTCTGACCTTGGGCAAGTAAAGTTACCACAAGCAACTGGGACGTTTTGCTTCTACTTATCATTTCGGGGTCACCAGCTGCTATTGTAAGGGTGATGTGCTCTGGGAATTCAAGGCACAAAATTTAGAGGGGCTATTGGGCAATCCAAGGGATGAGCATGAGCTTCTGCCTCAGAGGAATCGTTCTGTGTGCAACTTTTGCCAGCGGCTGAGATCTGTAATAGGAGTTGAATAAGAGAGATAATTGGAGTGGGAAAAAGGGAAGGAGAAATCGGGTAAAATAAATTGCACAGAGTGTTTTATTCTGAAAGTCAAATATCCTGTGTGTACTCCCTTTCCTCCCACCTTGCCATGCTCACTTTTCCTGATCACAAATGACATCGCATACCCCAGACTCTGAAACAGGTCTCGTGCCCTAGGCCTCAGGGACATGCTACAGTCCATTATTAACAGACACAAAATTAGAGAAAAATCTTTAAGAGAAAAACAGTTGTCATTTTACCGCAGTCAGAACTCATGTAATATGAACGTTTGTGAAAGACATTTGAAATTACTATAGTTGAGAGACATGGCTATTGGGATTTCATTGTATTTTACATTTAAAAAAAATGTAGTTTTTTAAACAATGGAAGGGTTAGCAAGCTTAGTTTCAGAATTATATAGTTTCGGTAAGGCTATATATATATGCACATATACGATATGTGACAGTGTTATTAAAAATAGCTTCAAGGCAGTCAAACTTTGAACATTGCAGTACATTTTTACTTTAATTACAGATTCATGTGTATACTTGTCCATAAAATATTATCTCCTGAATTTTAATATGATTTAATATTAACATATTATAGGCACAGAGTAGTAACTAAAAGAATACTTGTTGGATGGATATCATAAACTAGCAGTTATCTTACACACTCTATTAAAACTACTCATGCTTAAAAATATGTTTTAGAATGTAACAGAAAGATAATCTGTTAGTACACTGATATTTTTAAAACTCTCTCTCTCACAACACACCACATGCACACAACACACGCACACACAATGACAACATTCCTCCTGTTAATTTGGACTTCGCATATTGAGAATATAACAATTCTAATGCAATTTCATTAAAACAAAGATACACTAGTTACTGAATAAAAGGTAACTTTATTTAGAGTTTTCTAATTTCTATATTTATTAGAGTTCCTTATAATTCTAATTAGATATAATTTTTACTATGTGATTCTACTAAAGTACATGATCTATTACCTTTTTATGATGTTATAGGATGGGAATAATTGTTTTTTCTACTTAGCATGTTAAATCTATTTGATATTCTCTCTCTCTCTCTCTTTTTTTTTACTTACTTCTTTAACAAAATACTCTGAAGATTGCTGGTTCATTCAAAGTAGGCATTAATAATATCTCAAATATTAGCTGCATAATAATAAGAAGATTATTTCACAGTCATTTCTGGTTTCAGCATTTCTAGTTCAATATACCTTTTTTTTAGATGTGTTTTTGTCTATTTGTGTTGAATAATAAGCAAAAAATAATTTAAAATTATTCATTTTATGGGAAAGTCTAAATTTGAAAACAATAATCATTATGATCAACGCTATAGATTTGATCATTAAGAAATATAATATTCATAATTTTAGCCATGCTAATTTTATGAAGTGATTTACTCTGCTTCCATTAACTATATAGCTGTTCTAAATAAGACAATCATTATATATCTTAGTGCAATTAATAAGTAGTTCTGCTAAAATAATTAAAAATACACATAAGAATAATTTTTTCTTGTTTTATTTGTTATCAGTAGCTAATAATAATACCAAATATTAATTGTTTACCAGGTACCAATTATTGAGCAAAAATTATATGTTTCTCATTTCCTTATATTCTACTATATCACAGATACAGACATTTAGAGAGATTAAACAATCTGCCAAAATCCAAGTAAGTGATCAAGTCAGGATTCAAATGTAGGTTTCTCATTTGAATTATATGTAAAAATTTAACCTTCATTACTTACAAAAAAGAAAGAAAGAGAAAGAAAGAAAAAAATAATGAAAAAAAGAAAGAGAAAGAAAACAAAGTAGACAAATCATCAGCCAATTTAATCAGGTAAAATATAGAAAACCAAAAATATATATATATTAGAAATAATAAGGTGGGTAAATTTAAAAAAAAAATTACTCAGTGATTTTTGCACAATTCTATATATGTACATTGGAAAACTTAATTAAATGAATAATTTTCTAAGAAAAGATCACTTATAGACATGATTCTAGTCTATAAATCAAAAAAGGGTCACTAAATATAGAGAAATAAAAGAGTAACTAAAGAGATCACTCACGAAAGCAGCTAGGCCCAGACATTTTCATAATGACCATGTAGGGTTTATTCCACAAAATAAATTGTCCACTATTAAGAAACACATTGATATATTCCATTCTATAAATAAATGTAAGTAAAAACTTCATGTAATTATATCTATAGAGGCAGAAGAGGCAGGGAAACAAATTTAATACTGCATTACATTTAAATACTCAATAACCATAAAAATTTATAGATATTTCCTTATTATGGGTGAGTATACACACATACAGTTAATATATGTGATATATGTGATACAAATATCATGGATACATACATTCTATGCATTATTTATATTTATGGGTATATATAATTGTGTATGTGTGTATATGTATATATATACACATGCTCACATAAAGATGCTGGCTCGGGCTACTATGGGTATTTAACATCATAATCATATATCTATCGTATATATCAATATAAGAACATTTTCTTTAGAAATAACTTTATAAAATTTGAAATTCAAAACAGAGAAATGACCTTAACTGTATATCTACAGTGGTCGATATAACTAACAGAAAGATTATTTCAAATGTCTTCAAATACTGTTACCTGATGACAACACAAACAAACAAACGAAAGCAAAAGGAAAATCTTTACCTGATTATAGTCACAAAGTTGAAAGTCGTGCTGGTATTGTTATTTTAATACTGTCATAAGTTTGGAGGCATTATTAGCATTATAATTGTAACACAGTCATAATTGCATGATAAGCAAATAAATAATTCTGTTGGTGGTACTGGGGACCACATATTTGGAATGGAACTAATGAAAAAGAGCTGTAAATGGGTAAGTAAAATCTTTGTTTTTCAAAATTTAATTGGAAGTTTTAGTATGAACTCATAACAGCTTTACCTTATGAGAAATATTAATTTATTAATTTTCCAATGAAAAGGACCGAGACACCAGGATCAATCTAGTAAGTGTGTGTACATGGATTATAAACTCTGCGACATTACCTAAAGAAAGGAGCCAAGAGTGCTTGAATAAAGTGCTGGCTGCAGATCGTAGGCAGGACACATGTGAGATTTGTCATGGCAGACTCTAAAGGAGTTTCAAAAAGTAACTAAAGGTATTCCAAAAGGAGTCAGGAACCAACTTGTAAAGGCTGCCACTGGCCAAAGGGGGAAAAAAAATGATTTGAGTCATAAGAATAAAATTGTGAAGTATTAAAACACATCAAATATATTTAATATCATAAGTTCGTAATGACAATAAAACAATAATGACGAAAATTCATTGGACAAAGTTGCAGAATGTTAGGTAAATAACTTATTAATTTGAAAGTTGGCAAATAAAGGGACAACTCAAGCATTTATTCTGCCTTTTCATATAAATTCCTATTTGATGAAGAAAATATACTAGAAAGTTGGCAGAATACGACACCTCAAAATATGCCAGCTTGGCATAGGGATTATTTTGAGCTAAAGGCACCTGGAGAATAGCAGGTGCAGGAAGGGCGCTCTGACCTACCATTTCCTTCACGAAAGCCTGAGCTAAAACTGCAGTGGGAACGACGCCCTCCCCTGGCCCAGAAGAAAAACACGTTCTTATCACCAGAGACAGTGAGCTGAGGATGAAAAATTTGTATGCTTTTCTATTATTAATCTGTCTCATGTCAATTTAATTCTCAGGACCAGTAGAGACCTTAGGAGGTTAGAGGCAAAGTTTTGCTTCACCTATAGACTTTTTATAGAAATTTCAGATACAAATGAAGGAGTGACAATGTCATCATTTGCAACTTTTAATGAAATAAGGGATCCAGAAAATGAAACTAAGTAGCTATTAACATCACAAAACAGAGACCATCACGAGACAGCCTATGAAGTTGTCTTGCCAGAAAGGCAAATCTGAACCTGAATCTGATTTATCTGATTTATCAAATCTGAATCTGATTTTTAAACTCCTTTAATTATCAAAATACAAGCACATATTAAATGACAACTAGAAATGAAATCAGTAAAACTCAGCCTGTAGGTATCCATGGAACAAATTATCTGGTTTCTTAAACAAATAAAAGACAGGAAGAGAAAATTTATAGATTAAATATATCTCAGAGACATAGCAACTGATCCAAATTCTAAATTAAACAATATTAAACATGTTTAAAAACTTTATCGGTAAACTAAAAGAATTTAAACACTGACTTGACTTTTAACTAAATTATTATTCTTCATCTTTGGGTAGAACAATGGTATCATGGCATATTTTATAGATTGACGTCAATATACTTTTGGACAAATTTATATATATAAGGAACTTGATTTAAAATAATAAAGTGAAAAGTGGAAACTAGTAGGTGTAGAGATAAAATAAAATTGTCTATAAATTGATAATTATTTAAGCTGAGTGAAATATACATTAATGATGATTGATATATTCTCTCTACTTCCTTTGGATTAGAATATTTGATAAAGAATTAAAGTATCCAGTATGAATGAGTTTTCATCTCTATAATTTTTGATGTATGCATTATTATCCCAAATATATAATTATCCTAATTATAAATTACTTAGCAGTCATATAATGCAATCCTTCTTTTTAACAGATTAGAAAACCAGCACAGAATTTACATAACTTGATAAACTATAAGTGTGCCTTTAGATAGGGTTAAAACAACAATCCAATGCTTTTTGTTCTTAGGATGTAATAATTTCTATATACTAGGACACTTAGTATTTAGTTGTGCTGATTAAAAAACAAGCATCTCTATAAATGCAAATTAGAAATAACTTTTTTAAGCATGCTGGTATATAACCAGTTTGCCATGTTTGATATTTTTTTCACTTATATTTTATATAAGTTGTCCTAAATGTAGATTCTTTTAATTTCTAGAACAAAATAAATGTAAAGGAGTAAAACAATCTAGGGTAAGCACAGTGTAATATATATGTTATATCCAGGTACTCAAGACAGCATGCATTAGGAGTAGCCGATGCCATCTTGAGACTAAAGACTGATTAGGACTTACATAGCTCTTACTTGTGCATAAACTATTCATCACTGTAGAATTTAATGTGTCAGTAAAAATAAGAGTATATTTGTATGTTTTGATTAAGACACATTAAAAATTAAGTTTATATAGATTTCAATGTTAATTCAGAGTTATGCATAGATCACATGTATTCTGAAATGGCCAAGTACTAGCTGTCTAAAGGCAAACACTCTGGCTTATCCATTAAAGAGAGACCATTACTATCAATTAAATCTCTGGGATCAAATTTAGAATTACAAAATTCCTCATTCAAGAAAGAAATTTGGAATAACAGGATGTCTTAAGAAATGTCCCACTAAGATGTTTTAAACATTTAGGTTTTATTTCATTTTTCTTTGTTTTAAGGACTTTTTAAAAAAATGAAGTTTATAAAACTCAAAAAATACAAACCTAATGAAAAGGAAATTTCAATCAAGAGTCAATTTATGGTATGTAATTATTTTTCTATGATTTAAAGATTTTATTAAAATAGCAAATTCAAACAGAATATTCACTTATTTAAAGGTGCCATTAAGAATAGTGACCAAAATATAACTTCAAACTATTATAAATTAACTATCAAATTTTACAGAAATGTTTATCAAGATGAATATATTTTAAGAAGAGAAAAAATAACTTAATATGATTTTTACTTGTTAGATCATTCCTTCATATTTACCAAATAATTTTCTGAAACTGTGTATCTTTTTTGATATCACTCTCTTTTTTTATAAATTTGGAGGACTGCATAACTTAGTTCATTAAAAAAACTATTGGTCATTAGGAATTAACTTTAGCAACTCTTTTTATGTATCTATCTAAAAATCTCCTTAGAGCTTTATGAGGGTCCTCACCTCTATACTAAGGGAACTTTGAGACAATTAGCTGTGCTGTAGTGGAAAGCGGACTCGTTTCAAGATAATAAAAGTAAGTGTAAGTTCAGATTTATCACTTAATAACAGTGAGGATTATTTCAATTGATCTCTTTGAAGTTTATTTTTATCTTTATATGGCTATTGAGAATTAAACATTTTTTATCAAATGTGAGTGGTTTGCTATACAATAGCATCTTACCTTGAGTGAAACTTGCTATGATACTAAGATCATAACCAGATCCACAGGCAAGTCTGAAAGCAAGCCTATTTAACTTTTCCAAATTTCCTAAATAAAAACCAGGGTGTTTGTGACAAGGCATGAAGATAAGAAAAAAAAAAATTGATTTGGAACTGGAGAAATAGAAATGTTTTTTGCTTTTGTTGTCTTCTTACTCTATGAATATGGGAATCAGAAATTAAATCACAATAACTCTCTGTACTAAAATTAAGGGTCCATTGCATACTCAATACCTATGCTCTGCGTTGAATTCCTGTTTGACAGCTGCCTTGTGTCTTTGTGTAATATGACTTTGTATTTCAGAGAGCATAAAAGTGCATAAAAGTGCCATACAACCATTGGAGGCTTACTTGCTTTCATGGGCCACCGAAGCCTAGTAATGGGAACTGAAACATACCTTTAAACATTCTGAGCCTATTTTCATATCTGTAAAATAGAAATAATAATTCTTGACCAGAGGAACTACTAATAAAATGTCATGCTAATAGTACCCAACTTAAACATTAAAGTGTTTACTTCGATTATAAATATATCTTGACTTTTTCTTTCTCAGAACTACTTTGAAGTTGTGAGTGGAATTTAGGACGATGCGACCTGGGTGGCAGTCTCTTAGAAAGCTGCTTGAAGTGACCACCCACACACTTCACAAATTACAGTGCAGTGAGGTTTAAAGAGGCATCAGAGACACTGTCCTCTTAGCCTCAGAACACCCTTTTACCTCTGATCATCAGGGTACCTGGTACCACAATAAAATTCCAAAGATCAGTTTCAAGCCATTTCTTCACCTGGAGAGAATGGGAAATATTTGATATGGTGGCCCATTCTTTATGAGTAGGTAATAAACAAAGGTGACCCAAAACTTAAGTTCTTCCAAGTAACATCTTCTGGAAACTGTCACGTGCCTTGGATATGTCAATATGATTGCTACTTTCTTTCCCTTAGAAATTCCTTACTATCTCCTCATTTTTACAGCGTTTAGGCTCCAAATTGGGAGATGCTCAACTTTAAGTTCATTAAAAAGTTGTGTTCTTACATTCCTCTTGGCCACTGTTTCCTAATAAAAGAAGAAAGTATGTGCTTTGTTTTTTCTCTTACAATGAGGCTCTCTCTATTTAGATGTGTCAGCAAGGACTAACCAGATTGGTCCCATTGCTTGAGTGAAACTTGCTATGATCTAAGCATGACCATAATTTATTCTGATTGCTTGATATAGATCTTTCCAGCCAGGAATCAATATCACCAAACAGGGCATTCCAGGACTTTGGGATTGAGGACAAGCCTAAATGACCCTGGATCTTAAAAGCATACAGGTTCTTATCATTTGTCCCATTGAATTTGTCTCTTAATGGTTGTTTATGGTTAAACAATGGCAAACAAATATCCTTGAGGCTTTCTTAAAACTTGATTCTCTGGCCTTTGAGATAGGGTATTCAAGGGTGAGTCTGGCTGTGGAACATATTGTAGAAATTAACTCCCTTGGGAAAAGGAACTCATCTCAACTGATATGGGCTGTTTCATGTTTGCCTATTTGTCTTAAGCTTCAAATGTCATGTGTATCATATATAAGAGAAGGTGTGATGGATAACTGACCTCGATTTGGGATTAAAGGTGAAGGGAGTGTGTCACAGGGAGCTGGTATTCTGTGGCTTGTTTACTTCTTCATTTAAACTTTGCTTTCTGTAACTTGGTTTTCATGTAACCTTTTGCTTTGCTCATTGGGATGTATAGCAAATGCACAGAAAACTTTGCCTTTTAAAATATTATTTAATTTAAAACAATCTTTATTTTATTGAAATATATGATTAAAATGAATCAAGTTAACAGAACAGTTTAATTCAAGAAGGTAATTTATAAACGAATATAATATCGTAGTCTTCAAAATATTCATTAAATAATTTTTTAAAAATAAATTTTATTATTTCCAAAATTTGATTACATTTGTATCTGGCTGCATACATATCAATTTGAGACTATATAGATAAAGTTGACTTCTTATAATGGGTATATAGTGAATATAATCTTAAGCATGACCATAATATATTCTGTTTTTTGCTGTTACGATTTTGAGGAATATAGAAAATGTTCATATTCTTACCAAAAAAAACTATGTCTTTGGACAAGACGCCAAGCTTTTTTGATGGTAGGATGCCATGTAACAAATGCCTGCTCCAGAGCACAAAATAGAAGATGCTTCGTGCAAATCAATTTCTTATTTGTTTAGTTTTAAATAATTTCTATATAAGTTCTTAAACACTGTCCCAATGAAGAACATCACACATATTTTGTGTTGTTATAAATAGGTATCTGCATACCATATTCTTGTAAGTGAAATTTCTTTAAGTAAAATCTCTATTAGAGGCACAAAATGTATGCATAGGGTAAGTTTTATCTTCCTTCGCTTTGATTCTGGATTGCTAACAACATTTAACCCTGACCCCATTGGACAAGTAGTTAATGATCTATAAAACAATTAAGTGTAATAATGTATGCCTCTATGTAGATGTACTCAGTGGTAAATCATTTTGTAATGTGCAAAGATAAGAGTATCTTTTAAATTCTGTAGAAGTAATCACTTAAAACTAGTTTGCAATTTCAAATTTTCATGTATATTGAGCTATATTTACACAGCTATAAATACAGATACACATCTTTTAGAAGGACACATCTGTATGTTAAGCAAAGGCATCATGATAGCAGGAATATTTCTGTGTGTGTGTGTGTGTGTGTTTGTGTGTGTGGTGTGTGTGGGATGTGTGTTCTTTTCATAGTCAGTAAGTCAAATTCTGCCATATGGTGATCAACTCCATTTACTGAAATTATACAGATATAACTAAACATTAGCCATCATGATTATAATCAGATGAAATAATCTCCATAATTGTATTTAGTGTGGCCTTGCACCTGTTTTCTGTTTTAATGCTTTTCCCCATCCATGAGTCAACTGTTATCAGAATTTCCCTACCATGCAAAACATTTTAAATGTCTGTTTGTTTCACCATTCTTTCTAACGGGTTATGATGGACAGGAAGAAATCAAAGTCGTGCTTCCTGTTATCGAGGAACTTTATATGTAATATGTACTGCTTAACTATTATAAATGCAATCTGCAAGGTATTCTCTAGGCAGCCACTACAATTTAGCTAATAAAATTGGTGTGAATACAGAAAAATCATGACAAATTATACCATGATCAGTTAAGAATTTGTTCCATTCCCTGAGATCTATATCCATTGAATATGAAAGGAATTTCAGGGTAGGTTGGTTTATGTGACAAGGCAATTTGTGTTTGCTAATTGGCACTTACTGAAATTAGGCTCCTATCCTCCTACAGAGAAAGGGAGATAGGGACCCTATATTCCTTGAATTACATTTCAAAGGAGTAGCTCCCAGGTTTTTGAGAAAGACTCTCTTGTTTTGTAGACAACTTATATATCAAAGAAGCGGAGGAAGAATTGCAAATTTTCTAATGTTAATGCTCTAAGAAAAGATTTGTGAGGGGCCTATGTCAGGAAGGACCTGTCTAAAGTTTAGTAAAGCTGAGGGAATCATTAGACTTGATTAATTGTAGATAGAGGCTTCTCTGTCATATGTAACACTAATGTTGAATTATTGATATTAATCATATCTGTATATTTAATTATTATCTATGTGTCTATCCATCTGTTTATCATCTATCATCTATCTATCTATCTATCTATCTATCTATCTATCTATCTATCTATCTATCTATCTATCATCATCATCTAGCTACCTACCTACCTGTCCATCTATCTGTCTTCCTACCTATAGGAATCAAAAGATACAACTTGAAAAAAAATCAAACCAAGAATTTATAAAAAGCATATAGACTATAATGAATATTTGACTTAATTATCTCAGGTGGCAAGTTTTTCATTCACTTAGAAAATCAATCTGTTCTCCAAAGACTAAAGAAAGAAGCAAAATACAACTATCCATCAGTATTCAGTTGACCCTTGAACAATACAAAGGTTAGGGGCACTGACCCCCGACAAAATTGAAAGTCTACATATAAATTTCGACTCTCCCAAAACTTAACTCCTAATCACCTACTGTTGACCTTACTAATAAAATAGTCTATTGACACATATTTTGTGTGCTATATGTATTATATACTCCAGTCTTATAATAAATAAGAAAAATGTTATTAAAAGCCACAAGAAAATACATTTACAGTATTTATTTTAAAAAGTCTGTGTATAAGCTCCCACTCAGTTCAAACTCCTGTTGTTCAAGGAGCAACTATATTTTCTTGGGAAATATTACAACCAGCCCCCAGCAGGACAGAGGTGAATGCCATTCCTTGCAACTTTGTGGATCTATTTAGCAACAAGTGTTGGCCCATTTCGGCTTTGGCTTCTTTTTGGCATATATGGTAAAAGCCTATTCATATTTCATAACCTCACTTTAATGTCAATTCTCAAAAATATTGCTGAAATGCACTACTCTATATCCACAAAATCATTCTTCTGTGTCAGTATTGTATTCTTTGTACATAATTCTCTCATTAAACTGATTATATTGTGCACTTACAGAGCTACCGCCTTCTGGGTAGTGAGCATCTATTATTTATCTTTCAATCCACAGCAACCAGTAGAGTTCCAAACATATAACATTTAATAAATATTTGTGGAATAGATGCATGAATGAATAAATCATTAAAGTTAATATGAAGATCAAATGGAATAAAATATATGGAAACCTTTGAAAATTAAATGTAATTTATATTTTCACGTGGTAATACATTTATAAAAACATAGTGGTACAATTTCAGCCACTATGGTGATTTATCTGTATATATTTCCTCATAGATTGGATCTAGAAACATAATTATAGGAAAAGCGAATAGTCTAGGGTTCTTTCTGATGGATGAGAAAATGAAAATCAAAACGGGAATCTCTCTAGAGAAACATTTCTCTGAATAAAGCCCCAGGAATAAAAATCCTTGGAGATTTCTACTTGGGAAGAAAGATAACTGTTGGGACATTATTCAGTGTAGCATTTTATACATAAATCTGGTCAATTGTACAAAATGTATGTTTTTTCTACATATCCAGGCAGTACTATTGCAAGGCAGAAGAGAAAGGAACCGCGACCCGAGGCTGAGAAAGTATGAAGTAATTAAGTAGACTACTTCCTCCAACTTATAAGGACATTGAGATATAAAAATCTTCTCATTTCTGCAAGAATGTCTTTTTGGCCTCTCTCAACACCAGCTTCAGCCTCTAAACTCAAAATAAAGGATGATATGATTCATTCTCACTTTCTTATTTCTCTCTGGCAATGCTACTCTTAATACATACGCCAATCCATGAAGAAAATCAATGCCATGCCAAAAGCCCATATCATATCTATTAGACCTCATTTCGAAGTCACAGATATGGTCGGTAAAGTGCCCATATAGCACCTTTGAAAAGACTATATAAGTTTAAGTTCATCATGCCTAACATTACTGTTTGCTGCTGTTTGTTTTCTAGTTAACATGCAAGTTGCTTTTTAAATCTATGATGTACCACCTTTGCTCACTTCAACTTCTCTCCTTTTCCTCTATGTTTCATGACTACTTTTCTCTCTAACTTTCGACTAATCTCTTGATATCCCTGTTCTAAAATCGGTCAATACTATATTCCATTCTCTGAACGCGTCTTTCATTTTATTTCTTTAAATAAAATCTGACTATTCCTAGAGGACACTGATTCTTCTCTAATCACTAAATAAAAATATTTATTCAAATTCTTCATAATTCAGAGAAAGAGTGAAAACGCTGTCTTTGATATTCACGACTGCTTTTGTATCATTTCTCCTCCACCCATAACATAAAGGAAACTAAAAGTATTTTTTTTAGTACCTTGTCATCAATATTGGATTAGTAAACTTCCCATTCCCTAATTCATTGATGACTTGAGTATGGATGACACACCAGATCCTGACAACATTACCATTGCGTTTGACATTCACTGATAATCCTTAAATACCTTGGCTACTGGGCTTTTGGCATCTAAGAATTTGGACCTCATATTTTCCAATGACTTTCTCCTCATTCGTCCTAACTGATTCCAGCAATTGCGATTTATATTTTTCTTTAGAAAAAGTGTCACCAAATACAATGAATAATTTATACACTGTTCTATGCTATCATGCCTTTTTTTCTCCTTTCCATTGGCTTACTCAAGTACTCCGAATGCAGTTTTTCTCCTTCCTTGTTAAACCCAAACTATTAACCTACCCATGTCTAATTCTTTCTTTAGTGTTTACTGCCAACCTCTTTTAGCAAATATTACATGATTTATCATTTCAATTACTCCTGTAGATTATTTAACTTAATTGTATCTCTGATGTCATATCACATTCATTTGCCAAAATTCTGACCCTGTAAGAAACAGTCAAGTGTCTAAGAGTTTTTGCATAAATCAGGTTATCTGCATTTCAACTTAGATTATTATTTGGAGAATTATTCAAATTCTCATAGTAAGCTTCAGTTTGCTCAACCATCAAATGAGAATAAGAATAGTAGATATTTCATAGAATTACTATAAAAATAATAAAATAATCAAGTAAATGTATTTATCACAATGTCTACAAAGAAATATTCAATAGTTTCAGGTGTAATCATCATTAAGGTTATTGTTTTATTTGCTCCTATTCTCTGCCTTTGCACATGATAAAAGAGGCAGAGTTTAAATGTAATTTTTTTTAAATTTATGGTCACCACCTTTAACTGGATATTCAACAATGATTCACAATATTACTTTATTTCTTTTTTAAATCTTGCCCTCTCAAAGAAACTAATTAATTTTTCAATTCTCTCTACTGTCCTCCAAGCCCTTATGTACCACTAACTGTGCCCTTCTTCATTTACATTATCTTACGTTGTATTTAAAAATATAAATATAAGCCAGTATATAAGAACATCCTTTCCTCTCACCCTGAAATCTCCCAACCTATAGGAATAAACACATATTGTGTGACAACACTACACTTATTCAAAAATCTCTCTTACTAGCCCGTTAGTTGTAAGATGTCACTGAATATTTGTCTTGCCCTCTGCTCTCCCCAGACAGACTAACACAGTATCTATTAACCAATACATTATCATATTTTAAAATAAAAAAAATAAAAGAAATTTGTATTTATATTAGTATTCTATGCATCATCACCATCATGTAAAACAGAAAAATGATATATAGCAATTACATGGACTGAATGGGGTTCACACAAAATTCATGTGTTGAAGCTCTAATCTCCAATATGACTATTTAGAGAAAGGGCTTGTAAGGAGGAGCTTAAAATTAAATGATGCCATAGGGTAGGGACCTAATCAAATTGCACTGGTGTCCTATAAAAAGAAGAAGACAGGCCAAAGAGCTATCTTCCCAGGTGTACACAGAGAAGAGGCCATGTGAGACTTAGCAATAAGGGGGCCATCGGCAAGCCAGAAAGAGAGATCTCATCAGACAATAACTGCTGTTGACTTGATCTTGAACTTTCAACTTCCAGAATACTAAGAAAATAAATATCCATTTTTAAGCTATCTGGACTCTTCTTGTATGTTGTTTTGACAGAACGAGCAGACTTATACAATAGCTTTTTTTTTTTTTTTTTTTTAAATCAAAAAGCAATTACAACTTCCTTTGGAAACTTAAAGTTTATTTAAACTTTTGGAGTTTCCCATCACTTTATTTGATGTTTCATGGCACCTAAAAACAATTATTGAAGAACCATGGGAAATCTGTGCCATATTACATTTGTTCTAAATTTGTTGGCTGGTGAAGAAATTCTATGGATAATGTATGGATTATATATATCGTCCAAATGATACTCAGTTTTAAAATCATCTGATTTCATATTTTATGGCAAAGAAGGAACACGGATATAGAAAAATAACTCCTTTCCTTGGCATCACATCAGAAAATGTCGGAATGTTGAGTTTAGATTTGCTTTCTAATTAATTATTCTAGTATTTATGTGAATAAATAAATGCTGGTAACTAAAAATAAAAATAAAATAAAATAAAATAAATAAAATAAAATAAAAAATAAAATAAAATAAAATAAAATAAAATAAAATAAAATAAAATAAAAACCCAAACTGAAAGAGACCTATTTGAAGACTGGAATGATCTAGTGACAACTGTAGATTTATCTATTAGCATTGTGGATATACTATTACAAGTAATGGAAGAAGAAGATTATTAGCTCAATTTTAGTCTAATAGCAAATGCTCATTAATAATTTTCTAACCTAATTATATTTGTGAAACCTTACGCTTTTTCATATAAATTATATTCTGCCATTCCCTCCTCTCTCTGCAAAGCTCATTTCTACTGATTTTTTCCTCTATGTTATCTATTCCCATCTATTACAAAAATAACATTCCCAAAATTTTTAAAGTGCCTATACTTAATGCTGTGTTCAATTACTCTGTCTCATTCTTACTTTTCATTTTCTCAATATTAACTGAAAGTCATATTTTTATAAAGATAACACATGAAACATTCGATCAAACAGTACAATAATTTTTTTATTGTTCCTTTAGGAATTCTCAACCTCAGAATCATTGCCATTTCAGGCAGGATATACTTTACTGGGCGTGATGTGCCTGCGCCCTGTGAGACGCTCAGCAGGATCCACGACCTCCACTCACCCGTTTCCAGCAGAGCACCCCCACATTGTGTTCAAAGCCAAAACTGTCTCCAGACATTACCAGTATCTTCTGGGGGACAAACTCACTCTTGATAGAGCACAATTATGTTTACTCCTAGCTTGCTATTAATATAAATTAATAATTATGAAAATTGCCCACACACATGAGGGGCTGTTCCAACACAGATACTATTCATTTTATTAGCCTGAAAATGGGTGAAATAGTGACTTTTTTTCTTCATTGGCACATAGTAAAGTAATACATCTTAATGACAGACTGGTAAGGTCTAAGCACATAAACTTTAATTTTCTCCAAAGGTCAGCCATTCTTGACAAATGTTAGACTTAATTTGAAACACTGTATTTTATGATGTTAGTTCATATCATTTGAAGTTGTATCCCATCTCTAGTAGGCTATATTCAAATGTCAAGATAAAACTTTCCAATTTATTGCATATTTAAGTATTTCTGACTACAGCTATACCCAAGTGACATGAAAACAAACCAATACACTAAACTAAACTAAACTAAACTAAACTAAACTAAACTAAACTAAACTAAACTAAACTAAAGTAAACTAAACTAAACTAAACTAAAGTAAACGAAACTAAACTAAACTAAACTAAACTAAGCTAAACTCCACACTGTTTTTTTGTCAAACCTATCTGATAATTTGGACAGCAGAAGTCACTGGACCGAGACATGATTGATTTATTATTTTTCAGTTGCATCAGATCAACTTTGCAGAGATTCAGTTGACTGAGTGGGAGCCACTACTACTGTAAAGAAAGCTAGATGAATCACATTTCTGAATAAGGGAAACTGAAAATGGAAAAGAATCTTACTTACTATTTAGTCCAAGTTTTTCTATTGTTAAATTTCCTCATAGGTATTTTCTTAGTATTGACTTGCATATTCACAGACATGATTAAAAAATCCCATGTCTTAGTGAAATCAATTTTACAAAATTAGAAACATTATCTATGTTCTTCATAGCTTGCAGATTCAGGGATCTTCTCAATCATGTTTAACACTGAAGCGTTCTCAATCATTCTACATAATTTTGCTGATGTAGAAGCATGAAGACAACAATGTTTAAGATGTCTCTTATATATTTCCATCATAAAAATAACCAAGATATTTTTAGTAAAATATTTGAAAAGATGTTTATATAAAACATGAATTTGTCTTATCCTGAAACTTCTCTGCAAAACAAACCTAAATAAGGTAAATAAACATTTCCTCTTCTAAGTCTTTCTGTACCATTGCCAAGTAAAGAAAAAAAGTCTATCAACATATTTTGAGAGTGTTTAAGTATTTTTATGTCTGGTAACAGAAGTATACATTTGAAGTTAAAACCCATATCAAAAGCATCTACTAATCGACTCTGATAATTTTTATAGTTTTTGTCAAAAACATTAACAAAAAAATTATTCAAGTAGTTCAGAAAAAGTTGCTCAGAATTTTGGATATGTTTAACAAATGAAATGAGCTTAAAAATTATTAATATCTGTGAATATCATGGTGAAATCACTGTTCTATATTTGCTCCCAAAACAAAGAATAACTGTGGAGAAGTACAAGTGAATGTCTATATAACATCTCTAATATTAAACAGATATTTCTAGAAAAACTGAAGACAAAATTGTTTTATACTTTCTTTAAACTTTATAGCTTTTGCTTCTTATTTTCTTGCTTTACGGCACTCTAGGCTCTCTGTTATTATACAACAGAAGTGTTGATAGTGACTATTCTTGGTCTCAGAGGGGGGAAGCTGTCAATGCTTCAAGGTTACACATGCTTTTACATACACTTTATCAGATAACAGAAGTTCCCTTGTATGGTTAAGATTTTTCTCCCATTGATAATAGGTGCTGGAGTATTCGTGAAATTTTTGTCTTGCTAATTGTATGACTTTTCTAAATTTTCCTATTAATGTTGCAAATCATATAACACATTTTAAAATAAAAAGTTACTTTTTACTTATAGAATAAACTTCTGTTTATAATCATAGGTTATTCTTGTCATATGTTATTGAATTTGATTTGTTAATATTTTGTTAAAGATTTTGCATCTATATTCATGAGAGATATTGATCAGTTATCTTCTCTCTGAATTTTGTAATGTGCTTGTCAACTTTTGGTATCAAGGTCATTTGGCTACATAAAATTAGTTCTTCACTAAAACTTAAAAAGATTACAACATTGATGTTATTTTTTCTTTAAAATGTAGAAAAAATATGGGAGAAACCATCTGGACATGAGATTTTCTCTTTATTTTTAAATAATGGATTTATTTTTATAAGCTATACAACAATTTCTATGCTTTTTGACTCTTTAAGGTTTTTTGAGGAATTTGTCTAATATAGCCAGATTTAGAGACAAAAAATATAATTTTATTATTTTCATGTCTAGGATCTTTGAGGATGTTTGTTTTGGTTCTTTTTATTTTTTTGATCTGATTTTATAGGATTTTATCAATTTGATTAATCTATTATCATTGTCATTGCTCTCAATTGCATTTTATATTTTATTTCATTGATTTCCTCTTTTATCTTCATTTTTGTCCCCCTTTATGTTCCTTTGTTTAATTGATGTTCTTTTTAGAGCTTTTTTTAGATGGAAGCTTGAAGAGTGTACGTTTATTCAAAATCATAATAATCAAAAATACTAACGAGTTGATTGTTCCAATTTTCCAGTTCATTGAGGGATGGATAATTCATAAAAAGTGTGTATGCTATGTCACAAAACTCTACAAATTACGATCAGCAAAACTACTACAAGAAATACTTTATGAAATTATTAAAGTTCTTTCATATATCACTTAAGGAAACATCAACTGAAAACATTTCCTCATTTCACACTATCTCATCATCTAGTCCATGGATGCTATACTGTGATCCGAAGTGTAAAAGAGATGCAATGCTAAAAACCTGTATGAAAAAATATTAAACATCTGGATCTGAGTCTGATAAATCAAGGCCGACATTACAAAAGTGTGAGTCATGGCTTAAATTAGGAAAAAAAATGTGATGGTTTTAAAAAAGTGAATTATAGCTCTATACATAATTCTTTATTGACTAGCTGATGAGATAGTGTGAAAACGGCATAAAAGCTCTGGGTGAAAATAACTAAGTATCTTTAAATAGAAAGAAACCATCACGGAAGTAGATACTTCCTTTTCATTGAAATTTAAACTTTCTCTTATCTGAAGAAAAAAATAAGAGAAGAAAGATGTTCAACAGTGCAGCTCTCTTGAAGAAGCAAAATGCATCTCTTAATTCCTACCTTTAGTTCTTTTTAAAAGATATATAAATATCTTTTAAGATATATATATATATGTGTATATATGTGTGTGTGTGTATATATATATATATGTATATATACACATATATACACATATACACTTTTACACACAATACACACACATAACACACTGTAAATAGAATATAAATTGGAAGTGATTTCTATAAATATTATTTTAGGAAAAGTTATAATTCTCATACGAAGATAGTTAATGGCATCACATATTGTGACTTACAGAATTGAATAATATGACATGAGAAATTTACATAGGTAAAACTAGTGCAAATTATTTGTGATCTGTTTTTAAAACATACTTCATATGAGATACACATTTATTCGGAGTAAACCATGTCATCAGAGAGATATTTGAGGAAATGTATGATTAGGAGCAATACTAAGTCTTTGAAAAACACTTGAAGATCTTTTAAAGATAGGCAAAGCAACTAGTTGCTAGTCCTGTATTATCCAGTAATATCTTCTTCATTTGTTAACTGGTTCCGACAAAGGCTATACAATCCCTTTACCACAGTGCTTTGCCTTATATCAAAGAGTAGAACCATTAGAATACTGATAATGATATGCATTGCTTCTCAATTCATTAATATTAGTTTGAAATAATGTATTTGTTGTACATCCCATATACAGTCTCGGTCTTACATTGCCTTATGACATATCCATATTGTTGCCTTAGAATGCTATTAAAGGTGTCACTCTACTCTGACAACTCTGTAATACATTATACTAACAACTGTGTAAGAATACATTTTTTTCAAATTTCCAGTTATAAAATTCATAAATCGTGGGGATGCAATGTACAGTGTGGTGAATGTATTTAATAATACTGTATTATATATTTGAAAATGGCTAAAAGAATAGATCGTAAAACTTTTCAGCACAAGAAGAAAATTTTGTAACTGTGTATGATGATACATTTCATATACATTCTGCAATATATACAAGTAATGAATCACTATGCTGCACATCTGAAGAAAAGAAACAATCCACACCCTACCCAGATAACGTGGTGTCAGAGATCATAACAAAGATAAAGATCTAAAGATTGTGTTAAACCTGAAATAATTGTATGTGATGAAAACACAGATATCTTTTCATCAGACCTCCGCCCACTTCCTCATGGGAATAAAACTGATTAAAAAACAAACAAACAAACAAATGTTTTAGATTCCAAGGCAAAGGTTCAATGTCAAGTTTACCTTTTACTACCTTTTCGATCTTGTGCAAATGCTTAATACTCTGGGAAAATTATTTACTTCGTCTTTTGGTTTCTTTATCTTTAAAGATGAGGCTGATTATAGATTTGTTTTATAGGACTGCTATAAGGATCAAATAGTGCAGTGCTTGACAATTATTATAAGAGCTTGAGAATTGTTCAATTTTCTTTAAGGACTACCTTAAATAATTTTGTGTATTCAAAAGGGCCTATATCATGTAACAAATAATAGTAACACATTATTTAATAGTGTTTAGTTGTTAAAACTGAGTTATTGAATAATTCTCTCACTTGAAATCCTGGCTCTTCCAGTTCCTAGCTTGTTTTCTTGGTCAAAATATATAACTTCTCAGGTTATTGTAATGATTATTTATAAAATTATTTATAAAAGACTAATTATTTATAAAAGACTAAAACAGTGCCTTGAATACATATAGCATACACAATAAATATTAATCTTTAGTAATATTAGTATTATAATATCAGAGAATTGATATTAACAATAATTATAATAACTTTGGCTTGGACCAAAATTCATTGCTTAAACTTGGGATGACATTTCTCTGAATTTTAAGTTTCCATCCTTGTGTTATATCAGAGAGATAGGGGAAAAAATCCCTGGTACCTTAATGTTCAAAATTTCCATGGTCTACTATATCGGCTTTATCGTACGGCACTGCATATCAACACCACTTGACAATAAGGGTATGACCTAATAATAAGCCTCAATTAATTATGACTTATGCTATATCAAATTTCCTAGTGAAACAAATTAAAGTAGCAAAGTATGTGAAAAATAATTTACAGAAATAAATCAAGGGAAAAGTATTATCCCATCATCGAGTCTGTCTCAATCACTTGACTTCACGTGAAAGAGAAAAATGTAGTTACAACAGTGAGATTGAAGCAGAATTTGCCATTCTTGATGTAAACTCATAGAAACAAAAGTCAAATGTGAATTACAATATTTTTCACTGACCGTGATAGAAAAAAAGTACATAAGTTGCTGTCATACTTGGAGACTTTTATCCCATCCAGATGCACAGAAAATATCCTTGGGTCTGCTCAGGGTCCTGAGAACCGATTTGACTGTCCCTTCAGCTCTCTGTTGCAGGCTAGTGGCAAGCTTGACCTTCAGGCGGCAGCTGGGAAAGTGAACACACTGTATATGCAGTCTACTCCTCTGTGGGAGAAACCAGGGGCTGGGTGTTTTTGCACACTCACTTTATGCTGAGCCAGCAGAAATAGTCGCTAGGGGTGTTTTGCATCCAAATAGAACCGACTATTTTTGCGGGGTGCTTGAGGATTCATAAGATCTGTCAGCTTCCAGACCTAGGTGACTCAGGACTCAGTCCTTCAGGTGGTTGCCATAACAATTGGGGTGCTGGATGGGTGGACAAACTCCTTCTAGGTTTCCCTTTTGGAGCCAGCTATGGGGGCCGGGGAGGATCAGGGGATATGCCCACCAGCTCTCCATCCTTAACTCTTGTAAGATGTTCAGTTTGGTTATATATGTTTCTGCTAGTAGAAATAGAAATGAGATCACCATTCATACGTAAATGTGTAATTTACCATTCTAAAAATGATTCAAAGTCAGTATGATCTTTAGTACCTTTTAATAAGTACTAAGTAGAGATATGTATCTAAACAGACATACCTTATTTCTTAGCTTTCATTTCAAAATAAGGTTTAGATGGAAAAAATGTTTTTAAAAGCATAATTTAAATTATTGTGAAAAGGAATGTAATGTACACCTGAATTGGGCAAAAGAAAATTGAAAACGTAAACATCAAAAGACAATTATAAACCTTTATTGGAGTTTAATTTTATAAGAGATCCATGTTAGATGTGTTTATCATCTCATTAAATATATTTTAGTTCTGTGCTTATAAATTTAAGAAATCGATTTCTGTTCTCATGTTTGGTGCTTGGGGAAATAACAAAGTAATAAGATAGTGTTTAAAGGAAAGTTAATTTAAGAAATCAAATTATCCAATACAATAAAGTTCACACTAAGTGACATTTAAGCAATACAACATAGCACTTAAGGAGGCATGTAGTTACTGTAAATTAATTTCCACTTAGGTTATTTTGCTAATTTATCTTGTTTAGCAAAATAACAGCAACATATCAGAAAACTGCTAAAAACTTTGTCATTGATTGATTGATATTTAGCTATTAGTTTTTGTATCAATACATACCTGCTGTAAGCATTACCATTAAACTTTGTATGCATGTGAGTGCTTCCTAATAATTGGTAAATAATCAGTAATTTCAAATCTAAAAAGAGATTTATTATTTTGCTTAGGATATATTCATTTCCATTTCTATCTGCTCTACCTATTTATTCCAGACAAGTTATTGTGAGAGGAACTCATGGTTTTAAGATGTTTCTCATTTTATAAACATAACTCTTTGTATCAGCATTCAATAGTATCTTAAATCTGTACACTTTGTAAAACAATGTAAGGTTATGAAACTAAATAAAGTGATATTAAATTTTAAAGATTCCAAGAAGTCAGCTGTTGTCATGAAAAGATGAGCTGCTTTCCCTTCCTTCCTTCCTTCCTTCCTTCCTTCCTTCCTTCCTTCCTTCCT